>NW_024095512.1:0-7095 GCF_014356525.2 Nilaparvata lugens
CACAAAGCAGATAGCGAATGTATCAAATCATAGTGTTGTGTAGCAAGTTGAAATGATACTGTATCATATTGTGTTGATACTGTATCATGTTGTGGTTGTTCTTGTTCTATAGTGAGGTCCACGTTATAATGGCAGTGTTTGTTTAGCAATGATATTGCTATCCTTGTCTATCATTCCACAAAGCAGATAGCGAATGTATCAAATCCTAGTGTTGTGTATCAAATTGAGATGATACTGTATCATATTGTGTTGATACTGTATCATGTTGTGGTTGTTCTTGTTCTATAGTGAGGTCCACGTTATAATGGCAGTGGAGAAAGATAGGAGAATAACGTTGCCAATCCTCTGTCTTGTCAATGCCTTCTATAGACGGTAGCTGATACAGGTTTATTGATTCAATATTAACTGTTCATTCTCGTTCAAAATAATCAATTATATTTTACTAGTGGTTTTGTGAACAGTTGACCTCACGCAGTATTCTCATCCACAAGTACCTGATTGAAACTATAGACCTTATGGAAATACAGCAATAGACTGGCTTCTCCACACATCTGTGTAATCACTTGTCAGCTGATTTATGATGAATAATTCTATAGTCATAATTAAGATGAAATATAATTATTGTTAATTAATTATCAATTCTACATTGTTAAAAGACGATCTGGCAACAGAGCAGAGCGAGAAACAAATAGCGCTATTCGCATTTGTTGAGTGATATACTAGTAGTAGTTCTGTAAACAGTAGACCTCACGCAGTTTTCTCATCCACAAGTATCTGATGTCACCTGTTCTAGTTGATTCAGTTGAATCACAATTCACCGTTGAATCATAATTTACTCTTAAAAACTGTTATTTGTTTTCTCCGAGATCAAAAACTCACTCATAGTTAATAAACTCAGTTCACACTTGAATTTGTATCCCATATTATGATTTATCTAGTTTCGTGATAATCTTTCCATCTGATAAAAATATTTCTCAACTAATTTAAAATTGATTTCTTTCAATTAAGAAAGAATATTATAATTTCTTCAGAATTATTCAGTTAATTTAATCATTTCTTAATTTTCTTTCAATCACCTAATAAATTTGTTTTACAAATGTGAGAATATTGATACTGATGGGCACGCATCATAAAAAATATTGAAACCTTACCTTAAAGATAAATAGACACGGCCAGACATCTGTGTTATGCATGCAATGAATAATCCACTTGTCAGCTGATTGATTATGAATAATTCTATAGTCTGATTGATCCTTTCTTCAAAGTAGATGATATTCTATCATATTAAGCGAGCAATTACTGTGTATCTGTTTATATTTTTATATCTGGTTATTCATGTTCAACGGATCTCGAAAATGGCTGTAATGATTTTCACGAAATTCGGAAAATAGTAGGTTTATTGACCGAGCGAAGTGAGGTCTAAGATTCAAATCGACGGTTTGGCTTTTCTCTTAATGTTTAAATGTTTGAATGTTTAAATGTTTATATGTTTATATGTTGCGCATTTACGGCGAAACGCGGTAATAGATTTTCATGAAATTTGACAGGTATGTTCCTTTTTTAAATTGCGCGTCGACGTATATACAAGGTTTTTGGAAATTTTGCATTTCAAAGGATAATATGAAAGGAGAAAGGAGCCTCCTTCACACGCCAATATTGCCGTAGAAATCAGACTATAGAATTATCAATCATATATCAGCTGTCTAGTGGACTATAATACTACCCGTTCAAAAACATCGAAAATCTTGAAATTGTATGTTTCCATCAACGTTGTAGACAGTTGCAGCCAGACCTGATAACAGCGCTCACACTCACATTCCGGGACGACACGTCACGGTACGATAGGACAGAAAGCTGTATGTTTATTTAGGATTTTTTCTAGACATTCCAAGTTGATAAATCATTCATTAATTTTTGAGAAAACATAACAACAGGTCAATGTAACTTACTGAGCGCGAGGTCTACTGTTCACAGAACTACTAGTATGAACTGAACAATGATTATCCAACTGTACATGATTAAAGAAGAGTATGCAATTTAAAAATTCCTTCAAGATTATATTGTTTTGTATCTACATAAATTGGCGGAGCTTTGGACATATCAATGTCCATTCTTCGGAAACAATATTCAATATAATTATCCTTCCCACTAACTCTCTACCAGAGTTGAGATATGGATAGAGTGTAGGAGAGAGAAAGAGAGAGAAAAAGAGTTTGGGAGAGAGGAAGAGAGAGAAAAAGAGTGTGGGAGTGAGGGAGAGAGAGAAAAACAGTGTGGGAGAAAGGAAGAGAGAGAAAAAGAGTGTGGGAGAGAGGAAGAGAGAGAAAAAGAGTGTGGGAGAGAGGAAGAGAGAGAAAAGAGTGTGGGAGAGAGGAAGAGAGAGAAAAACAGTGTGGGAGTGAGGAAGAGAGAGAAAAAGAGTTTGGGAGAGAGGAAGAGAGAGAAAAAGAGTGTGGGAGAGAGGAAGAGAGAAAAAGAGTGTGGGAGAGAGGAAGAGAGAGAAAAAGAGTGTGGGAGAGAGGAAGAGGGAAAAAGAGTGTGGGAGAGAGGAAGAGAGGGGAAAGAGTGTGGGAAAGAGGAAGACAGAGAACAAGGATGTGGGAGAGAGGAAGAGAGAGAAAAAGAGTGTGGGAGAGAGGAAGAGAGAGAAAAAGGATGTGGGGGAGTGGAAGAGAGAGAAAAAGAGTGTGGGAGAGAGGAACAGAAGGAAAAACAGTGTGGGAGTGAGGAAGAAGAGAAAAAGAGTTTGGGAGAGAGGAAGAGAGAGAAAAAGAGTTTGGCAGAGAGGAAGAGAGAGAAAAAGAGTGTGGGAGAGAGGAAGAGAGAGAATGATAGTGAGAAAGATAAAAAGAGAGGAGAAATATAGAGAAAGAGTGAGTGAGAGAAAGAGAGCGTGGGTGAGAAAAGAAAGAATATAGCAGAAATCATGAACGCCAAAATTGCCAGAACCCAACACTATAATGCTATGTGTGGGTGGAAAGGATTTTACCTGGAAACATTTTTCAATATGAATGATGCTCGAAATTCTGGGTACTCATTCAGATATTTCGTCTGAAAACCTTTCTTTCCTGTAAGCTGGAGGAAATTGTTGAATGACGAAAATAGATCGCTAATTTGTATCGAGTTTGGTGAAAAAAATTGTTATTTCCATTCTTTACTCATTATTTCAGTTTTCCCATTGTCCATGTTCCATCATGTTTTCCTCGATCATTATGTATCTGCCCTTCTCATCTCATCTTCAGTCTCCTTCATCTCCTCCTTCTTCTCCTCCTCCCCCTCCTCCTCCTCCTCATACTCATCCTCATTCTCCTCATACTTCTCATCCTCCTCCTCCTCCTTGTCCTCCACCTCCTTCTACTCTTCCTCCTCATCCTCCTTTTCCTCTTCCTCATCCGCCTCCACCTTCTTCACCAGTGTATCCTATTCAGAGAGTCGACAATCTATTTTCGCCACACTGCACAGAAAGCAGCTGTTTTCCAGTCCCTACGTAGATCTGAAAGACCTTGTTTGCAGACGACTCTCGTCTGATGTCAGAAAAGGGTTTCTTTCCGGGCTAGACCAGAAAACGTACTCTTTCTAGCCGCTAACATGGAAGTCAGTAGTTAATAAGTAATCCGCTAGATCGGGCAAGTGTCAACATTCTTCATCAAAGTCGCCATGATTTCAGTTTGAGTTTCGAATCAAACTGATTCAGCATTCGCTTTGCAACCATTTTTATTCAATTATTTATTGTTGATTAGCGCATTCCGAATTATCAAAAATGCTTGAAGATGATGACGCCCGTGATATTCCAAGTGAAATTTAAAAAGAATCTGAAATCCTGACTGCAAATCTTCTACCACTAAAATCAAGAGATAGGTACGATAACTTAACGAGTATTCTTTATTTTATATTCTTTATTTATTTTGTCAGCAATACCTGTAGTGTGGCGAAAAATAGCGTTCGCACCACAAGCAAAAATTTTTTTCCAGCTCTCAATCTTTTCTAGTCCTCGGCCTACGGTCTCGGACTTGAAAACCGATTTCGAGCCGGAAAACTCTCATTTTCTGCCCTAGGTGTGAAATATACTATTGTTGAAACACCGCCGATTCAAGTAGTCACATCACAATATTAAGCTGCGTACACATATTCATGCTTCCAACGTGCACCGAGCACGCTCCTCCCTCGTACCGCCCTCGTACCACCCTCGTACCACCATCGAACCACAGTCGCACCGCCCACGCACCCATCATGAACGTTATGGAAGATGTTAGATCTTCTCGCGTTCCCCGGTCGAACCACTGTTGCTCGCCGGTCGATCATCAATCGCTCTGCTGGAGTGACGTTCGGTTGCGGAGCAGAGCCAAAGTCTGTACGCACCTTTATATTATCCCAATTCAAAGCGCATTCAATCTTCATTCTCATTAATAATTTTCCATACATTGTAAAATTCGATGAATAATTAGCTACACTGTCATTTATTATAAACGAGCAGGTAACCCATGCCCCAGAAGGGTCCAACTTGACAAACTGAAAACTTGAAGTAATAAAATCTTGAAGAATTTAAAATAGGCCTATAATCATCCTCAGTTGATTAAGAATCTATATGCAAGATGTCAAGTTAATGAGTTGAGTAGTTGAGACGTGATGATGCATCATTCGTGAATTTCGTATCCCCTACGTAACTTTAATCCAATTTTTTCCTTTATTAAAGTATAGATCATTTTCAGAGAGAGACAAATCATTTGTTGAAACACCGCCGATTTATGAAGTAACATCACAATATTATATTATCCCAATTCAATGCGCATTCAATCTTTATTCTCATTAATAACTTTCGTATAAAAAAATCCTAGAATATTATCACAGAATTACATGATTTTATGTGTTGAAACATATTTCTAACTTCATAATAAATTCGTGATAATATTTTCAGACAATATTGTAGAATTATGGTTAAAAATCAGCAAAAATCTCAGCAAAAACAGTATCTGAAGTGAATTATTTTATCTTTGAGAAATTTGTTAAATCTATATATATATATATATATATGTGATTATCTGGTGAGTGCGAAATGGCACTCACTCACTCACTCACTGACTGACTCACTCGCAGAGCTAAAAATCTACCCGACCAAAAATGTTCAAATTTGGTAGGTATGCTCAGTTGGCCCTTTAGAGACGCACTAAGCGGATTTGGAAACATTTCCAAAGATACGCCCAAAAATCGTGCGTTTGTCCAGCGTTTCTCAGCTTTATCAAGAAAATTACAGAAAAATGTTCAAATTCACTACAGAAGCTCAGCTGGGGTGTTATAATGTTGTGTTAGGAGGAATTTGAAATAACGTCAAAGATATGCCCAAAATCTGCGTCTTTTTTTCACTTCTTTCATCAAGTAATAGACAGAAAATGTTCAAATTGCACTAAATAATTGAAATTGATCGATGATTGAATCGAGCGAGGAAGTACTTTGACTTTCTGATGGAATGAAGCATGCTCAAATAAAAAAAGCAGGCGAGTGAAGCGAGCCCGACGACCCAGTCGGGGGTCCAGGGGGCGGAGCCCGCTCGCTAGACGGATATAGAGAGCGAAGCGAGCCTGACGGCTAGTAATAGATATCTATTGTCATTTGTTGTAAATTAGTGTATAAGCCAGAATACATTTATTTATATTTTTCACAAAGAAGTACTGATTAGGAGAGAAAAACTAAGGACACTTCTTGTACTATTTCTTTCCCAAATTTAGATAACATTTTAAAAGTCCAAAATAGGGTTATGATTTATTTATAAGGTTAGCAAAAAAATACAAGAATCGAGAAAGAAAAAACAGGCTATTGCCTAAAACTTCTTCAATTTCCTAATTTAGTTTTAAATTGTCAAAATATTATAGGTTATTTCTATTTCTACACCAAACCAATCTAAAATACAAATTAAAATAAAACAAACAATTTTAAATTTGGATGATTAATAATAAAAGTTTCTTAAAAACATGGAACAAACTATAAATTCACAAAATAAAGAATAAAAACACTTAAATTTTGAGCTCGAAAATATCACATTCACCATAGCTATATAACAGCTGTAATCTTGTAATTTCATTTTACTAAAATTTAGTCCATTTTCACTCAAAAACAACGAAAACTAAGATTTTTGAATTTTGACGGTTGAAAACAGAATGAAAAACCAAAATATCACACTCAAATCACCATTAATTGGAACATTTTTGAGTAATTTTACAAAATTTAGAGCCAGAAAAAAACAACACATTGTAACTTGAATTAGTAAAGAATTGCCCTCTCTCTCTTTCACTCCTTCTCTCCTCCCCCTCCTCCTCCTACTCCTCCTTAGTTTCCTCCTAATTTCCTTAGTTTAAATAACGAAATTAACGTTTTGGTAGAGAGTTAGTGGGGAGGATATATTGAATATTGTTTCCGAAGAATGGACATTGATATGTCCAAAGCTCCGCCAATTTATGTACATGCATAACAATATTATCTATAGCTATTACCAATTATTGCTTTTTCTCATATAATTTACAGTTCAATAATTATTTTCTTAGTCTATATTATGTAAATTCATCTATAATTTTGCTGTATTGTAAGCCATTGTATATAAGTGTATAAGACAGTATATATTGTAATCTACATAAATAAAGTACTCGATCAATTTCTCACACACACTTTTTCTCAGACTCTCTCTCACTCATCATCCTCCTCTTCCTTGTCCACCTCCTTCTCCTCCTCCTCCTCATCCTTCTTCTCCTCCTCCTCCACCCACACCTCTTCCTCCTCCTACAACTCCACTACCTTATTCCACCTCCCACTGGATTCCATTCCTTTCCGAATTCGCCATAGACGATTTCAATTTGCCGTTTCTATTTGTGTCCCATTCATATCTGAGAGTGGCCGTCGGACAGACATAGCTACAGCCATAGTCACGCTTCAAAGCACGGCAAAAAATTTAATTAAAACTCTGGGATCTAACAGCTTTATTACATTTTTCTATGTTTCCTATGTCTTCATTCGAGCAACTTGCTCGCCACTTGTTTCAACCACTTTCTCTCACCCTTCTACTTTTTGATCTCCTTCCTGTTCTCCTTATTCTCATACATGAGACTA
>NW_024095513.1:0-7015 GCF_014356525.2 Nilaparvata lugens
GACTAAATCCCTGCCAGAGACTCTTGACAGCTCGTCCCGTTCTCATTGACACGGTGGTTCGTATGGAATAACATTTCTATGGTGCACATTCATAACACTCTAATATCATGGGTGATGATTTCAATTATGTGAGCGGTAACGTCCCATTTTTATCAAGAAGTGTGTTGCGGAAAGTTATTTGCAATATTTGCGTTCAGGCCATGAGGTCCGTTTACATGCCGCATTTCACTCTTCGATCGAATTCGGCAGTTGGTTCCAAAGCTATTTATTCAGATTGCAATGTAAATGGGAATATATCGTTCAGCGTTCACAGGATTCAGCAAACTTAGTTTCCGTTTCGTTTCAGAATGAAATTCGCGTATAGACTTCTGTGACACGAACTCACGAATTTTACTTTTCATAAGCTGATGCTTTCCAAATGATATCAGTATTTGTACAGAAGGTCAAGGTCAAGGTCAAAATCAAGGTCAAGGTCATAGGTAAAAAAAATATAAATGAATAAGAAACATAAAAATGAGGGGAAAAAATTGATATTGGTTATACTTGAAACGTATGTGTCCTTAAACTACATACTTTGTGTCCTATGACATGTGATTCAGTCATCATGAACGATTATTATACAAGTATATTTCATAGTACATTATATTTTATGTACATTATTATACATTATATCATGTTGCTGGTATTTCCTTGATAATTTAGCTCAAATCGAATTGTCAATTTCATCATTCTACTCAAATTACTATGCATTCATCTGTTTCTTAAATTAGTTTAAAATATGTTAGTATAACATAAGTATTAGTTTATAATATGTATTATATTAGTTGCAAATGAGTTGTGCTCCATTCAAATTCAAGGTAGAGTTATAGCCTTTGCTGACGATACAGCACTCCTTTTTCAAGGAAAAAACTGGAAGAAGTGTTCCAAACAGCAGAGATAGAACTCACAAAAATCACTAGTTGGTTAAGAAATAACTTATTGTCATTGAATTCAGAAAAAACAAAATTTTTAGCTTTTTCTTTAACAAATAGCACAAAACCACACATGACAACAATGAAGCTCCATAATTGTGATAGAAATTGTAACAATAATTGTAATTGCCCACTAATAGAACGCTCTGACAACATAAAGTATTTAGGAATAATAGTAGATGATTCATTGAAATGGAACAAACATATAACATATACAACTGCCAAAATAAGGAAGCTTATATACAAATTCTATCAATTAAGGCGTATCATAAACAAAGAAATGTTAAAAACTGTATACTTAACATTAGTTGAATCTCTTTTAAGGTACGGTCTGTTAGTTTGGGGTGCAGCTAACTTCAGTTTTATAGATCCATTATTTAAAACTCAAAAACGCATTTTGAAAATAATGGGAAACAGGGAAATCCAGTTTTCAACTGTAGAATTATTTATAGAAATAGAGTACTCAGCGTTAGGCAATTGTATATATTATTGTTATTAGGGTATATGAAAAAACATCAAAATAGGAACCATATCATAAATCATAGCCATAATACTAGAATAAGAGAACGTTACAATCAAGAAGTACCAAGAATGAATACAGCGTTTGGGCAAAGATCACTAGGATATTTAGGGCCTAAAATATCTAATAGAATACCATTAGAAATCAAAGGAGAGGAAAATTTCAATAGGTTCAAAAGAAAAATTAGACATTGGTTATTCAGTATTGGGATACAAAGTAGTGAGGAACTAATAGTAAGTAGGATTTAGATTTAAGCAGTATTCTTTTTAAATAAGGATTTATATGTAGAAAATAGTACCTCGGTTTAGTATCTTTGTACTAGGTGATGCTTAGGTAATAGATATAGTTTAGATTTTTGGAATTTTTGTATTATCTGTTGTAGCATAAATTAGTATTAATTTGATGATAACCTCGACACA
Source organism: Nilaparvata lugens (assembly GCF_014356525.2). Classification (NCBI taxonomy): domain Eukaryota; kingdom Metazoa; phylum Arthropoda; class Insecta; order Hemiptera; family Delphacidae; genus Nilaparvata; species Nilaparvata lugens. Next base: position 1,911 of record NW_024095513.1, read on the forward strand.
TATATTATATAGTGAGATATCATTTTGTAAACACTGAATATTGTATATTATTGAAAATATATGAAAAAAATATGTAATGTATGAATTTATGAATAAACTCCTCTGGATGTGTCGTCCAACATCCAGAGAAATTATTATTATTATTATTAATTATTATATATGAACTTAATGTACCTAGAATCTATTCTAGGTACCTTGTATTAACTGGTATTGGATATTTCAGCAGCCTCCCATTTCTTTGAAAAAGATATTTTTCTTTGAGATGATATTTACAATTTTGAATTGAAAAATTTGTAAGCGAAATTTCTCACCTCGAAAGAAATTAAGATTTCATCTCAGTTTTCTGGTTATCAGTCATTTCACCAAGTAAAACTGGGTTTTCCTTTGTGCGTAAATGCCGTCGTCGACCACGACAGGGAGAGAATCTCAGATTGGGTAGATTTCAATTTGTCTAAATAACCTGAAAGATTATGTTCAATCATGTTTTAATGGGGCGGGTTGAGCTTATAGTTTTTTATACTTTTAAATGGAAATATATTGATATTATTTGAAATTTTTGTTTCTTGAATAATGAAAAGTTATTTGATCAGCTGTTTCAGCACACTTGAAATTTGGACAATATGAATGTCAACAATGCTTGTCGTCGTCGACTGCGGAAATTACGCACAAACGAAAATGCACCTAAAACATGGCTTGAGATGAGATAAAATTGCATCAAGTGCAAGTGATAACCACAAGTGCAAGGTCTCAAGATAAGGTAGGGTTCTCACACAAATATGTCAATGGCGAAAGTAGACAATTTAAAATTTTGTTAACTTGAGAAATAACTATGGTTGACCGATCTCACGTCTCAAATCTGGAATGAACAGACTCATTATGGACTCAGCCGATAGAAAACCACTATTTCGTTTCCTTTTATGGTAGGTGGTAGTCAATTGCTTATTTTCTGTGATTCTTTATTTTTTTATTATTTGTCCAATTTACCACCAACCGAAGGGGTATTTTGATATGTCGATAAATTATTCACAACAAATTCGATTAATTTTTTTTTGTTAGAAGAAATATATACATGATAACACTGAATTACCTAACTCATTTCGTAATGTGCTTCAAATTCATTAATTTATTGAGTATTCACTGATGATAAAAGCTGCTTCTTCATCATTCTTCATTTCATTAAAATGCATTACAAAGTTGGTCCCGCTCAAAAACTTAAAATCCTAAAACTGAATTAAAATTTGAAGAAAATATACTTGATACTCTATACTAAGTAAGAATCAAAATATATTAATTTTTCAGAATCAAGGATAATACTAAACCAAAAAATACAATAAGTTATTGGGAGTCTCAAACTTTGATTATCCATCCATATAATACTCTTAATTTAATACTCAACACTCTAAATTTGAATCAATACTCTAAATTTACGTCTGGTATGCTCTCTCATGGTAGCTGGTGATTTATTGTAAAGTCGAATCCCAGCACTCTTCACTCCTCTCTCATACGTGGTCCTGTGTGTATCATCTCGCAACTCTTTCGTATGCCTTGTTTCTTAATTGTGGAAATGTGCGCAAGTACTGAATTTATTCTTGTTCTTATATATGAAACACTAGCCGTCAGGCTCGCTACGCTCGCCATATCTGTCCAGCCAAACACAACATTATTACACCCCTGCTGAGCTTCTGTACTAAATTTGAACATTTTCTGTTTATTATTGTTCTCGATAAAGCTGAGAAAACGCTAAAAAAACGCTGGAAAAACGCAGATTTTGGGCGTATCTTTGGAAATTTTTCAAATCCGTTCTTAGTGCGCCTCTAAAGGCCAACTGAACATACCTACTAAATTTGAACGTTTCTGGTCCGGTAGATTTTTAGTTCTGCGAGTGAGTGAGTGAGTGAGTCAGTCAGTCATTCAGTGAGTGAGTGCCATTCGCTTTTATATATATTGAAGAAGAAGATACAGCTTCCAGGATATACAAGCTCGGAGGAGGGAGAATTTTCATCGCTTTCATTCCTTGTTCCTGTAGTGTTTCAATTTTTGCTTCAAAAATCTGATTCCATTATCAAGATTCGCATCAGTAAGCGTATTTGGAATAGTTGATAGCATCGAACAGGATTCTCATTGGAGTATTGTCTAGTCTGTGGTTTGTGCCGAGCACTAATTTTACTTCAGGCCTTTTCCAAGTTATAATAGTAAATTTAATACGCAATAGACTAGAGCCATTATTGTGAGTTAGCGAAATAAATTATTTTCTCTCTCTCTATTATGAACGGCCATGACTTCGAGTTCCCATGATAGATATTTAAAAATTGTGGCTCCGAGTTGTCGAGGAATGTAGATTATGGTATTATCTCTAAAACTTAGCCTTCCTGTCGCGACATAGAGTGCGATAAGTTAGAAAACAGCAAGCATTGAAATTATAACAAACTACGATTTTGCAGTTACTATTTGGTCCAAAGGCTCTAGAAGCCACGCGACGATTGGTCGAATTGATTCCCTTCGCCAATAGGAGACCTGTTTCTAAATATAGTAGTGTGGGGATTCCCCAGCCGAGAGACCAGATTACGTTTCGGAGGACACTTTGCTTGGAGCACTACGAGAGGTAAGATTAGTCATTATGTTTCGCCTTTTTGGGCAAGTTTACAAGTTTATATCATTAGTTAGTGTAGAGCTAGTTTTATTTTTATTAAAGTTTAAATTTTCTAGTAGTGCCATGTCCTGAAAAGTTTAATTGTGTTTCTTCATCATGTACGAATAATTGTTTCTTCAAATAACCGCTAAGGTACGTAAAATATAATTTAGGGAATTTAATTGATTGAAACTTCCATAAGAGTAATGTATTAACAAAGCCTGTTATTTTTCAAGTTAATAATATTGATTGAGAATAATCCTTTTGATTTTATTAGTGATGGAAGATAATTATTTTTTTTTCTAAAGAAGTATAGAAAGTTTTCAGTTACATTACATTTGAGTTATTGTTTCTGGAGATATATTATCGTAGAGTATTGCTGAAAGTCAGGAAGATAGCCTTTATATTGGAATGAAATTTTTAAGATTATGTTCATATTGAGTTTAAGACTCAATTTATATTTTTCTGACTGTGTTCCCTCATGGCGTTAAGGCTTTTAACTGAACGCTAATTTATTAAATTATAACAGAACTTTTGAATTATTGGTGAAGAAAGATCCATTAATTCTGATACAAAGAATCAGTAGTTAAAGATAAAAATCTATATAGAATGAGGATTCAAATAGAATGAGAGAATTTAATTAATTGTAATCAATAGATAACTCCTGTTTTAGCTTTTGATGAATTGTAGGAAGAGTTAGAAATTAATGCTGTAATACATTTATTTACAGCGGTTCATGTGTGTCCCCAACCAACTTCATGTACCACCCCTTTGGTTCCGCAACTTTATGTAACACCGCTTCAAGACACCGTTCAGACGACAGGTCTAGGGACGTAAGAGGACGTCGCCGTCAAGCCAAATTCAACCGTTAAAGTTCACCGCCAAAACAAGGTACCGTAACCCGACGATAAAGCAACGTACAGACGAACGAAAGTGCAGTGTAGTGAAACAAAGGTTCATTCGAGAATGTCAATCAAAAGTGGGGATTCAAAATTATTATGAAATGGGTTATATGGGTTACTATCGACGAAATTTGGTTCAACGGGCTTTTCTTTCTTGAGTAATTTCATGTTGAAATTAATTGTTATTTTATGACTGATATTGTTTGGTTTTGTGACGTATTGCTATCTAAACGAAGGATAGTAATGCGCCCCCAAATCAGATGAAGAATGTCAACAAAGTAACATGAAATTGTGTTTCTGTTTTCGCTTTAAGTTGCCAATGTTTATTGAGCTGTTTGTATTTTCAATTATTTCAAATTGTAGTGTTATTCTATATAGATAAACCTATTAAATCAGGCATGGCAAGATTAATTAAAGTTCTTGACTCTAGCCCGTTCACCTGCATGAATTAGGTATAGACTCAGGTATTTTCTAGATGTGTCTGCCTATTTCTAAATTCTAATTTTATCAAAATTATCTTCTTTATCATCTTTTAAAAAGGTCAGGCACAGGTTGGATTCTCCATCACTCATCATCAATTAGAACATCGCGGATGTGGAAAAATTACAAGTAGGTATGAATTTCTATAATACAACAAAATTCAATTGAAAAAACGCCGAGAGAAAAATTACAAGTAGACAGAAATAATTTCTACAAATTGGTTCCAAGATGTTCGTGTTGCTGTGCAATTGAATTGAGCAACCGTTTCTGTAGCCTCGGCACACAGGGGACTTTGAAAATTGCTTGCGTGGAGAACACGTCGCCCGGTTAACACGTCCGAGGTCGGTTGACAGTGTTAACGAATTGAGCGAACGTGTTTCATATAGCGTTTGTGCAACGTAGGTTATGAACAGTTCTGTCCTATTTGTCACCGTTTGGTAATAGAACCCGAAACTCTATTTTGTCATCAATCTGCAACTTGTAAGTTGCGGAAACTATATTGGTGACTAGTAGGTCACCCGTGCTCCACAAGGGTCCTATTAAAAACTTGAAATATGAAAACTTGATGTACTGGAATCTTGAAGAATTGAAAATAACTATTGAAAAATTGAATTCAAAAATCTACTTTGTGAGAATAATTAACGAATGAAAATTTTGTGAAGTGAAAAAATTATGTATGTGTAGCCTTAACTGAATTGGGAGAGGAATAACTCAAGGTTACCTTATTTTTTCTCTCCCTATCATATTTGAAGATCCACTTATTGTATGAATCAATAATAAGCCTATAACCATCAACGGTAAATCTATATTCAAGATTCCATATAATCACTCCTGTAGTTCAAAAGTGATGCGTCATTTCTTATCATGAACGTTAATAACCCTTTTTTTTCATTATAGATGAATTTTTATGGATTATAGATGATGACTTGGCCGTCAATATGGGTTTCTAGGAAAGTGTCTAGATACTGTATTTGCAGTTTGTTTCAAGCTTGTGTAATCTTATAATTTGAAATAATATTTTGCCATTTTACTGACTTTACAATATTCAAGAACTTGTGAGAGAATATACTGTAAATCTATGTTCTACCGGGGCT
>NW_024095515.1:0-7074 GCF_014356525.2 Nilaparvata lugens
TTCATAAACAGAACACAATTCTCTAAAATGATCGTGTTTATGTTTTCACAGCTTGCTATACATGTTGTCATCTTATGAATTTCGGGGATGCGATATTTTGATTTTTCACATACTCGCTCACTCATTTTTTTACTATCCACAGACAACAAAAGATGAATTATCCTTTTAATGTCGTTCAGCGAGTTTTCACAAGGATGAGACCTAGTGCAATCGAATTTTTATATCATAAATCTACTATGTTCCAAATCTCGTAAAAATCGTTAGAGCCGTTTTCGAGATTCGTTGAACATAACCAGATATATAAATACAGAAATTGCTTGCTTAATATAATAGGATACAAAGAGGAACGGGAATGGATGATAGAGACAAGAAAATGATGGAGAATCGTAGAAAGGAAGAAGAAGAAGAAGAAGAAGAGAAGAAGAATGAGGAGTGAAGAAATAAATTGAGTGGAAGAGAAAGGATAGTGCTTGGTCATCCTGGTGATTGTAAGTACATGGGTTGACCTGGGTACGGTCATCTTACAGCTATTTAATGCAAAAGAAGGAGAAGAAGAAGGATAAGAAGGAGAAGAAAAAGAAGAGAAAGGAGAAAAAGGTGGGGGAGAAAAGAAGACTCAGAAGATGTAGAAAGGGTTAAAGAAAGGGTAAACCCTACAGAGACACACTTACTTTATGCTAACACAGTAGACACACTGGGGTGTTGAACACCCCAATTTAATTTCGCATTTTTCTTTGAAAAATATGAAATAAACAAGTACTTAGACCATACTTCATCATTTCTTAATCATTTTTGTTACAAGTGGATACAGAAATCAAAAGTAAAGCACTGCTTATCAATATTTATACTAATTTTAGAAGTACGTATGTTCCGTCTAAGTGTTGGAGCTCCTAATCCGGTTTGAACGAATGACTTGATCAAATTCCTCTATTCCTTTATTCATTGACCTTTATTTATCAAAAACTCACGTCTCTTCATTTTATTGTTTTGAATCTCAAGTTGTAGAGAATCATAGCATTTATTCCAATCTGATCCACATTTGACCACATTTGTAGTGACAATACAAGTAAATCTTTGTAACAAAAGTGTTTGATAAAAGTCCTACGTAAAAGACACTCTGGGGTGTTAGACACCCCAAACGAAGAACAAGATGAGCTGGTGACCTTGTAAAATGCTATTACTGACTGGAAGTGGTGGAGAGTAGTTGACAATACTACAAACCGAATTTAGACTGGGCATAAATTCCCATCAGTTTGATATTGTCAACTGCAGAACAGAAAAAGGTGTGAAACACCCCAGTGTGTCTCTCTAGGGTTAATATCGAGAAATACATCAGAAACAATGGGAAGGAAAAATTATTAACTCATTGCATGATTAAAGGAAACCAAAATATAGGCAATGAAAAAAGTTCGTATATCTGTGAAGATCAAGAAAAATAATAGGATAAGGAGGGAGGGACATAGAAGGAAGAGGAATAGAAGGATGAAAAGGAGGAGGAGGAGGAGGAGGAGGAGTAGGAGAACGAAGAGGAGTTGGTGGAGGAGGTGGAGGAGGAGGAGGAGAAACCGAACAAGAGAATCACTGTCAACATTTGACCTCCGTAAAGTAAGAGAAGTGAAGGGGTGTCGTAAAGAAAAACATGATAGAAAAATAGATGAGAAAAGAATGAGGTCTGTTGACCACTAGTCGAAGAAGAAGAAGGGAAGAAGAAGAAGAAGAAGAAGAAGAAGAAGAAGAAGAAGAAGAAGAAGAAGAAGAAGAAGAAGAAGAAGAAGAAGAAGATGATGATGTAGATGAAGAAACGTGTGAGAAAGCAGGTGTCAAAAGAGAGGAAGCTATTCATGATTTTTGTTCAGCACGTATAAGACATGAAAAAGAAATATGGATAGCATGAAGATGACTAAGGTCTCTTTTATTACTTGGATTTCTTTACAATGTCGTGGCTCTTTTCAACACTTCTTCTTCTTTTACCTCTTCATCTTTTTCTTCTCCATCTTCTTCTTCTTCCTCACCTTCCTCTCCTTCTTCTTTTCCATCTCTCATTTAGCTTCCTATTCCTTTAAACTCTGTTCAACAAATTTCCGGAATCCATATTTCACTATCCTATACTATTAAACGAGCAACTTCTGTTTATATGGTTATATGTTTGTATTTCACCGGATCTCGAAAACGTCTCTAACGATTCTCACGGAATTCAGAACATAGTAGGTTTATAATAAAAAGATTCGATTGCAGTAGGTCTTATCCTTGGAAAAATTCGCTGAAGGACATAAAAAGGATAATTCATCCTTGGAAAAACAGATGATAATTACGTCGGCTGTCTATAACAGAAGATGCGTGTGCCTGTGTGGGAGATCAGCTGTGTAATCAATCAGCTTACCGTATCTCGCAAGAAATTTAGAAATTTTAATTGACTCGATCAAAATAATCTGTTTCTAGCAATGGTATTGCTATCCTTGTCTATCATTCAACAAAGCGGATAGCGCTATATCTTTCTCGCTTCGCTCTGTTTCCAGATCGTCTTTAAACAATGTAGAATTGTTAATTAATTAACAAAATTTTCAATCAAGATCATCGAAATTCATTATGAAGTTATTGAAAAATATAATTTCTTGCTTAATAAAATAATATCGAGGCACCTAGCTTCGCTTGTTATTTATTTATTGATAAACAGAACTCAATTCTTTAAAATGATTGGGGAAGGACTAACAGGCACAGCCCAAAACTGTTTCTTCCCCGAATTTTTATTTATACACTATAAATATTTAAAAAAGTAGGTTATGTTCCATACACTTGGATTCAGGTCCAATTTTCAGCCCAAATATTTGAAAACAGAAAAGTTCTAATTTAGATTGTTTACATACCAAATTGAATAACAAAATAACACTCACTAATCACTTGGAACTGTAAAATAATGATTTACTTTGAATATTATGATATATACCATGTCAACAAATCAGATTATTTTGATCGAGTCAATTAAAATTTTTAGATTTCTCGCGAGATACGGTAAGCTAATTGATTACACAGCTGATCTCCCTCACAGGCACACGCATCTTCTGTTATCGACAGACGACGAAATTATCATCTGTTTTTCCAAGGATGAAATTATCCTTTTCATGTCCTTTAGCGAGTTATCACAGGGATGAGACCAAGTGCAATCGAATTTTTATATCATAAACCTACTATGTTCCAAATTTCGTAAAAATCGTTAGAGCCGTTTTCGAGATCCGTTGAACATAAATAACCAGATATAAAAATACAGAAATTGCTCGTTTAATATAAATATCGGGGGACCGAGCTTTGCTCTGGAGTCTAAAAGCATACACAATTTGTAACGAAAGATTGAATTTATAGTTTATATTTATTTATTCATTTTTTCAGTCGTACAGGCTTATGCCCAAAACTGTCCCTTTTCAAATTTATACTCCAGTCCAAATCAAAATCTAGATTAAGCTACTATCACTCATCAAAATAACAATTTATTCACACTTCAGAAAACAAACACATCATTTATTACAAATAGATATACTAAGAATTCGATTTAGAATTATATACTATGTTTTCTGCGATATTTGTTAATATACTATGTACTATTCTACACTAACAGCATCTAGTTACTATTTTGGACTTTCTGAAGTGAACATGTTTTCTAAAAAAAAAGAGAAATTAACGAAAAAAAGTTTTTCTTCTCGTGAGATCAGCTGCATGGTCCCACACACATGCTCTCGTTCACTCTCTTCCATTACGGTATCGACAGACGACCAAATTCCCAGCTGTTTTTCCAAGGACGTATTTATCCTTTCTATGTCCTCCATCAAGTTATCCCAAGGTTGAGACCTAGTGCAATCGAATCTTCATATCATAAACCTACTTTGTTCCAAATTTCGTGAGAATCGTTAGAGCCGTTTTCGAGATCCGGTCACATACAGATAAACATAAATAAACATATTTAAAATATATAAACACAAAAACATTCAAACATATAAACAGAAATTGCTAGTTTGATAGTAAAGGATAGGATAATTGATTATTTTCAACGGGGATAAACAGTTAATATTACATCAATAAACCTGTATCAGCTACCGTCTATAGAAGGCATTGACTAGACATTGAGAATCGGCAACGTTGCTCTCCTATCTTCCTCTACTAACATTATAACGTGGACCCCACCATAGTTTTAAATACTCGAAAAGAAGAATGTGAAAAAAGGAAGGGATAACCAAAGAATGAGAACTATAAAAGAATGTAGAAACCACAAAATAATAACAAATGGCGGACATTGAAAGGCACAATTCTTTCTTCCCTTCCACTGTAGTATGCTTTTCTGAAAAGCTTAACTTTTTTTCGTCCATTTTCTACAAGTTTTTATCATGTAAATTATTTTCTTTAAACAAGTCGATTCAGAAGAGCGGTTTGGTATGAGCAAACAATTGGAATGACATGTAGAAAAATGATGTGTGAAGAGACTTTGCATATTGTTTGATTTTGTTCAAGAGGGAGTAGTTGTGACAGAAGAAGGAGGAGGAAAATAATGGAACAGAGAAGAAGAAAGTGGAGAAGAATAAAAAGGAAAAAGAAGATGGAGATGGAAAAGTCGCAACTAAAAGCTTGACATGTGTGATGAGCAGATCAAGAATAAGAAGAAGCTAAAGGAATAGAGGGGGAAGAAGAAGAAGAGGAAGAAGAAGAAGAAGAGGAAGAAGAAGTAGAAGAAGAAGACGAAGAAGAAGATGGAGATGTAGAGGGAGTAGGAGAAGTGATGGAGAAGTAGAAAAATTCCTACTCCTTTTCCCCACTCTCATCCTCTTTTTACTCCACTTCCTTCGCTTTTTCCTCCTCCTACTCTTATTTTCCTTCATATCTTCTCTCACTCCCCATTCTTATTCTTTCCCTCCTCCTCCTTCTTCATTGGTGCTCCACATTTTTGTTCATTTTCATCCTTTAACATGTTTTTCTCCTATTCCTATGTTTCTTCCCTTCTCCTCCTCATCCTACTCCTCCTCTTATATATAACTCCTTCTTCTCCTCCTCCTCATCATTCACACTTTATCATACACCTTCTCCTCCTCCTCCTCTTCCTCTCATTCATAACTCCTTCTTCTTCTTCTCCTCCTCCACCTCCTCCTTCTTCTCCTCCTCTTGTATATAACTCCTTCTCCTTCCCATCCACCACTCTTCATCATACACCTCCTCCTCCTTCTCCTACTTCTACTCCTCTCCTCCTCTATTGGTGCTCCACGTTTTTGTTCATTTTCATCCTTTATCATGTTTTTCTCCTATTCCTATGTTCCTTCCCTTCTCCTCCTCCTCCTACTCCTCCTCTATATATAACTCCTTCTCCTCCATCACTCTTATCATACACCTCCTTCTCTTCCCCCCCTCCAATTTATCTTCAGCCAAGTTCATTACTACCAGCTACTATATACTGAAATTGCACTGTCATTGCAATATAATGATAATTACAGTGTAGTGAAGTTCACAGGTGGACAGTGTAGTGCAATATATATTGCACTAAAGTATAATATATAGTATATACTATATTGTGGTATATTTCAAGACACGCAGTAAATTATTTATAGGTTTGTATTTTTTATCTGGTGGATATAACAGCTGCGGAGCGTACTTGGCTAAACTTTGCCTAGGGCCGAATTTATTATTTTGTTGTGTCACTGTTTGAGACAGATAACAGAGGAGGTGGTGGATTAGGAGGAGGAGGATGAGGAGGAGGAGAAGGGAAGGAACAGAAAAGATCATCAACAAGAAAACGAAGAAAAAGGTGAAGTGATGATGAGAAGAGAGAAGAAAGAATATGGTGAAGAAGAATGAACTCTGCAAGAAAAAAGTTTTTTCTAAGAAGTGAAAAGGAATAGAGGAGGAAAGAGAAGGGAGAGGAGAAGATGGAATATGTGATAAGGAGAATAATGTATAATAGAATACTAGCAGAAGAAAGTTAGGTTAAGGAAAGTGACATGACAGACTAAAAGACAGTTAATTGTCAGTTTTAGAGAACAAACTACAAAATAGATTATGAAGAATGAAGATAAAGGTGGAGGAGAAGGATATAAGGTTGATCTCTTTCTCTTGAGACGAAAGAGAATAGACCGACAATGGAGAAGAGAAGAATACGGGAGGAAGAGGATGAAGGAGAAGAAGAAATAAATTAGAGACAGTCGTTTTGATGGTGTGACCATGACTTGGGCATTTACGTTCAAAAGAAGTTCAGTACAAAATGATTGACCCTTGCCTTATTGCTAATGACCAGCCAAACCTCAGGCAATGGCTACTCAAGAAAAAGAAGAAGATGGAGAAGAAGAAGAAGAAGAAGAAGGAGAAGAAGAAGAAGGAGAAGCCGAGGAAGAAGAAAGAGAACAAGAGGATTGAGAATACAAAAAAGGGAAAAGGAATGATACAGAGGTGTTGGGGTATTGAAGAAAGAGTAGAAGAAATGAGATGTTGAAAAAGAATGCAAGAACAAGAAGAGAAATAGAGAAAAGGTGGTGGTGAAAGAGAAAGAAGGTGGCGGAAGGGGAATATATTTCGAAAAAAATACGTAATTGACCATCCAAGCAAGATATTGATTTCATAATTATTATTATCTACTAGCAAGTAACCCGTGCTGCGCCAGGGTCTATTTTAAAATTTGACAAACTGAAAACTTGACCGAGTGGAATCTTGAAGAGTTTAAAATAGGTCTAGAATCATCCTCGGTTAATTAAGAATTTAAATGCAAAATTTCAAGATAAATCAGTCCAGTAGTTCAGACGTGATGATGTGTCAAACATAATTTTCCTATCCCGCACATGGATAAGCCAATTCTTTCCTCCATTATAGTATAGATATGTTCTTCAACATGGTACTAACATAATAAAGTGACAGTACTCAAATATTGTTTAGAAACCTTCCTCAACTTAATGCCAACCTGACAAAATTGGACTGGTTATTAATTCAGTTTAACCATCTGTTTCGAAGAGGAAGTCTCTCTAGATTATAGTTTATGGTATTTACATTTCAATTATAACATATTCGTGTCCCATGAATGATATTTGAACATTGGTTCATATTAAAAATATT
>NW_024095518.1:0-8628 GCF_014356525.2 Nilaparvata lugens
AAAGTTGCGACATAAATTCCCTATACCATGGATATCTACTTACGCTATTATTTTCTATGCTATAGGTACTCACTGGTTCCAATGTAGGAGATTCATCGATTCTATAATGAGATCAACGTTATATGATAGTGTAGAGGAGAACAGCGATGCCGATTCTCTGCCTTGCCACTGCCTTCTATAGAGGATAGCTGATACCAGTATATCTGATCCTATTATATTAAGCGAGCAATTTCTGTATGTCTGTTTATATTTTTATATCAGGTTATTTTTATACCTGGTTATTTATGTTCAACGGATCTCGAAAACGGCTCTAACGATTTTCACGAAATTTGGAACATAGTAGGTTTATGATATAAAAATTCGATTGCACTATGTCTCATCCCTGGGAAAACTCGCTGAAAGACATTATAAGGATAGTTCATCCTTGGAAGAACAGATGATAATTCGTCGTCTGTCGATAACAGAAGAGTCGTGTGCCTGTGTGGGAGATCAGCTGTGTAATCATTCAATCAGCTTACCTTATCTCGCGAGAAATTATTATCTAGAAATTTTATCAAAATAATCTGATTTGTTGACATGACATGGTTTATCACTCTAATTAGAGTATATCATAATATTCAAAGTTAATAATCATTATTTTACAGTTTTAAGTAATTAGTGAGTGTTATTTTGTTATTCAATTTGGTTTGTTAACAATCTAGATAAGAACTTTTCTGTTTTTAAATATTTTGACTGAAGATTGGACCTGATTCAAGTGTATGAAACATAACCTACTTTTTGGAACCATTTATAGTGTATGAATCAAAATTCGGGGAAGAAACAGTGGCTAAATTTTACCGCGCGAGCGAACTTTGTATCTTAGCTATTTTTGCCGGAACAGTTTTGGGCTGTGCCTGTTTGTCCTTCCCCATAATTTTGAAGAATTGTGTTCTGTTTATCAATAAATAATAACGAGCGAAGCTCGGTGCCCCGATATTGTAATATTAACTGTTCATTCTTGTTCAAAATATTCAATTATAATTTATCCCCCCCCCCCAAAAAAAATTATATGATACAACTAATTTCATAATTCAGATTGACATCTTGTTAACTTTATTTCTGTTAACTTTATTCTATATTGTTGAGAAATTATCTGGCAACGTTGCGAAGCTGGAAAAGGCTTGCATTATCTGCTTTGTCGAATGATAGACAAGGATAGCAACACCAAAATGTTAATCAAATATTGTCATTAAACGTGGACTTCACTGTAGCTCCTTCGATAATTTGAAGAAAACCAACACCACTGATCACTGATCAAGACGAAGATCACTGATCGTTGAGTCGGTTGACACCATTGAATGTGCAACACGTCCTCTTCCGTTCATTAGACCTGTCTAGACCGATGAACTCCAAAGCAGTCTTGCAATAACGTATTCTGATGCAGTATTCAGTGAGAAGTGGGAGTCTGAAAATATTCCAGTCACACTCAGCATTGTAGCTACGCAAAAGGTGTTCCAAATTGAGTGTGACTATATTGAGGTCCACGTTATAATGAAAGTATTCGATTAACATTGGTGTTGCTATCCTTGTCTACTTTGTATCTTTATATCTATATCCTTGTTCATCATTATTTAATCGTTTATTCATTTATTAGGTTATCACAAACAAGACAATGATCGTAAAAGAGAACAGGCTATTGCCCAAAACTTCTTCAATTCCTAATTCAGTTTCAAATTGTCCAAATTTTACATAGGTTATGTCCATTTCACTTTCTACACCAAAATCACTTTCTACAACATCTTCCTATAGTGAGGCCCATGCTATAATGGCAGTATCTCATTAACAATGGTGTTGCTATCCTGTTTATATTTTTCAAAGAAGATAGCGCTATCCTTCTCTAACTCTGCAACATAAGCAGATTGTTTTTTTTTCATAATGAAGCATTATACTATTATTGACGAAGTATTTCAATCTCAATTATGAAGGTTTATTATTAAATCATTGAAAACAATATTTTTTGGAGGAATGAAATAAGTTTATTTAAACAAGAATGAACAGTCAGTATTACATTAGGTGTATCTGATCTGCTTGTTCTATAGAAGGCAGTAACAAGGCAGAGAATGAGCAACGCTGTATCCTATCTTTCTCCATTGCTCATTATAACGTGGACCTCACTTTAGAGCACCGTCTTCTTTGTGACTACAGAAATGAGAAGCTGGATGGACGCATGTTGAAGAAAAAGAAAAAAAAAGAAGAAGAAGAAAGAAGAAGACGAAGAAGGGAAGAAGAAGACAGAGAGGGAGGAGGAGGAGGAGGAGGAGAGAAGAAAAAAGAAGAAAGAGAATATTCTGAGGAAAATTGAGGAAATCTTGAAGTGTACCTTCATTTGTGATTGAAGAAAACTGAGAAGGATGGATATTGCGATGATGAAGAAGAGTAAGCGTGACGAAAAAGAGAAAGAGAGGAGGATAAGGATAAGAAGAGAAGAAGCAGTTGTAAAGAAAGTGAAGGATCAAAACAAATCAATAAGATGAGGGGAATGGTAAAAAAGAGTGATGAGAAGGAGAGTATGATAAATAAGAGTTAGAGGAGCAACAAATAGATGAAGACGACGAAGAATATCAAAAAGAAAAAAAAAGAAGAATGAAGAAGATTATCACGAGAGAGAATAAGGAAAGAGGAAAATTCGTTTTTCACTATCAATTTGACTGATAGAAAACCAGTGGTATAAGGAAGAAAAATTTGGAAAGAGAAAAAGGAGTAGGAAGAAAAAGAATACAGAAGAATCGAGAATGCAAAGTTTCTCTCGAACCGATAATAAAAATTTCATCCTCAATTTTGCAAACTCTACCTTGTCTTTCTCATATATATGGTACATTTTTTAAACCGATCTACCCACGTTGCGGAGCTAGAAAAGGATAACACTATATGCATTGTTTAGCGATAGACAAGGATAGGAACACCAATGTTGATCAAATACTGCCATTACAACGTGGACCTCACTAAAGTCGTAGACGCTAATTCAGGTTTACAAAAATAATACTCAGTCACTGAGTGACTGAGTATTATTTTTGTAAAACCTGAATTAGCGTCTACGACTTTAGTGAGGTCCACGTTGTAATGGCAGTATTTGATCAACATTGGTGTTCCTATCCTTGTCTATCGCTAAACAATGCATATAGTGTTATCCTTTTCTAGCTCCGCAACGTGGGTAGATCGGTTTAAAAAATGTAGGGATATAATTAGTTGACAAAATATTAAACCTAAATTATGAAATTTATTATTTAATCATTGAGAAACATAGATTGTTTATTCTTCATTCATTGATACAATAAGTACATTATCAAAATGATTGGGAGAGGAAAAATCTGGTGTGGCGCACTCACACAACTTTCCTTGCAGTTATGAAAATTGATCACCTGACGCTAGTGTTCACGTGCATCTCAAGTAGTCTACTATTCAAAGATCTAAGCCAGCTGGTGACAGGACAATAACGCTGGTGACACACGAGGTCTGCTATCTCTTCATAGTGAATGATTTAATAGAATCAACAGTTGCCAACAGTTTGCAATTGGATAATCACATTTTCTCGAATTTCAAGCTTATTTTCAATTTTAGGTGAAAATGTTACTGAACATTAATTGTAGAGATTTTTATGTTCAATCTTTTCCACTAGAATTTTTTTGTTTAAATTGTATCTGAAGGCAGATAATCGGGAATCTAAAATCAAACTTTGCATAGATGGGGCGGAGCTCCTGAAATTTTTACAGAAATGGGACTTGTGGCAGTTGATAGAGCATATCAATGACTATTCTAGGTATAAACTTGATCAAAATCGTTGGAGCCGTTTTCGATAAAATCTCGAAAACCGTGTTTTTCACAACATTTTTCTATTTTAGCCGCCATCTTGAATTGCATTTGATCGAAATTGTTAGTGACGGATCCTTATAGTGTAAGGACCTTAAGTTCCAAATTTCAAGTCATTCCGTTGATTGGGAGATGAGATATCGTGTGCACAGAGGCACATACACTCATACACACACACACACACACACACACACACACACACACACACACACACACATGCCGCGAACATGAGCAATTCACTTTTAATCAGCTGATGCCAAGCTTTCTATATCTGTATCTTACCGTTTCTGTAAAAATACAGATATAGTCAGCTGATTAAAAGTGAATTGCTTATGTTCGCGGCGCATATATCTGTACGCACCTTTACAGACCAATACCCAAAAACCACTTTTTGGACTCAGGGGACCTTGAAACGTATAGAAATTTAAAAATTGGGGTACTTTATTTTTTCACGGGAAGCAATACTTTCCTTACCTATGGTAATAGGGCAAGGAAAGTAAAAATAAGGTAACCTTGTGCTATTCCTTTCCCAAATTTAGATAACACATGGTCTTGACAAATAAGACATAATTGATTATTTTCAACAAGACAGAACAGACAATCTGTCTTGTTGAAAATAATCAATTATGTCTTATTTGTCAAGACCATGTGTTATCTAAATTTGGGAAAGGAATAGCACAAGGTTACCTTATTTTTACTTTCCTTGCCCTATTACCATAGGTAAGGAAAGTATTGCTTCCCGTGAAAAAATAAAGTACCCCAATTTTTAAATTTCTATACGTTTCAAGGTCCCCTGAGTCCAAAAAAGTGGTTTTTGGGTATGGTCTGTAAAGGTGCGTACAGATATATGCGCCGCGAACATAAGCAATTCACTTTTAATCAGCTGACTATATCTGTATTTTTACAGAAACGGTAAGATACAGATATAGAAAGCTTGGCATCAGCTGATTAAAAGTGAATTGCTCATGTTCGCGGCATGTGTGTGTGGTGTGTGTGTGTGTGTGTGTGTGTGTGTGTGTGTGTGTATGAGTGTATGTGCCTCTGTGCACACGATATCTCATCTCCCAATCAACGGAATGACTTGAAATTTGGAACTTAAGGTCCTTACACTATAAGGATCCGTCACTAACAATTTCGATCAAATGCAATTCAAGATGGCGGCTAAAATAGAAAAATGTTGTGAAAAACACGGTTTTCGAGATTTTATCGAAAACGGCTCCAACGATTTTGATCAAGTTTATACCTAGAATAGTCATTGATATGCTCTATCAACTGCCACAAGTCCCATATCTGTAAAAATTTCAGGAGCTCCGCCCCATCTATGCAAAGTTTGATTTTAGATTCCCGATTATCTGCCTTCAGATACAATTTAAACAAAAAAATTCTAGTGGAAAAGATTGAACATAAAAATGTCTACAATTAATGTTCAGTAACATTTTCACCTAAAATTGAAAATAAGCTTCAAATTCGAGAAAATGTGATTATCCAATTGCAAACTGTTGGCAACTGTTGATTCTATTAAATCATTCACTATGAAGAGATAGCAGACCTCGTGTGTCACCAGCGTTATTGTCCTGTCACCAGCTGGCTTAGATCTTTGAATAGTAGACTACTTGAGATGCGCGTGAACACTAGCGTCAGGTGATCAATTTTCATAACGGCAAGGAAAGTTGTGTGAGTGCGCCACACCAGATTTTTCCTCTCCCTATCATTTTGATAATGTACTTATTGTATCAATGAATGAAGAATAAACAATCTATGTTTCTCAATGATTAAATAATAAATTTCATAATTTAGGTTTAATATTTTGTCAACTAATTATATCCCTACATTTTTTAAACCGATCTACCCACGTTGCGGAGCTAGAAAAGGATAACACTATATGCATTGTTTAGCGATAGACAAGGATAGGAACACCAATGTTGATCAAATACTGCCATTACAACGTGGACCTCACTAAAGTCTTGATCATTCCCTACGCCCTAAAAACAAACTCCCCTACTGCAGTGTGCGATGAAGGAATCGTCTCATTGTCCAATCCTCTTTCTCTCACTCTATCCCTTTCCCTAGTTCCTTCACTCTCTCCTTCTCTAGTACATTCTCTCTCTCGTTTTTCTTCTCTTGTCCCTTCTCTCTCTCTCTTTCCCTTTTCTGGTTCCTTTTCTCTCTTTCTCCTTCTCTAGTCCCTTCTCTCTCTCTTTCTCTTTTCTCTAGCTCCTCCACTCCCTCTTTCTCATTCTTTAGTCCCTCTCTCTCTCTTTTTTCTTCTCTCTCTCCCTTCTCTCTCATCCCTTCTCTTGTTCCTTCTCTCTCTCTCTCGTTTCCCTTCTCTGGTCCTTTTCTCTGTTTTCCTTCTCTAGACCCTTCGCTAATTCTTTCTCCTTCTCTAGTCCTATGTCTTTCCTTTTCCTTTATTCCTTCTCTAGTCCCTCCTTTAAACCGCCCTAGCCCTTTCATGGATCGTAAGATTTCTGATTAATGTGCATGTCTAGTATAATATATTGGGCCTCCCTATCTCGTTTGTATTCCTTTCAATGTTTACTGGTTTTACGTTTCTTTTTTGTTTTTCCAATTCCATTAATTTTTTAATCCTTTTACAAAAAATCTATTATTATTATTTTCATATGGTGTTTGTAGAGGCGAAGTACTTCACCTTTGAATGTTTTGCCACCTTTATTAACATTTTTACATGGTATCTCTATATAATATTCTTCTCAATACTCTTCCACCTGTACCTTTCTCTATTCTAGTTCATCTCGGTTCTTATTCCTATCGAGAGTGTGAAGCCGTTATGTAAGATTCGATTCTCAATTTTAATTATTTCCAATATTCAAATTGGTCTGCAATATTGTTAATATATAATAACTCAACAGTCTTAAATATAATAGTAAGAAATTGTCAAAAAACCAGATTTATTGATACTTAGACCGGTTTCGGTGTTACAACATTGTCAATCTGATAAACTAAAACTAAATACAAGAGCAGCAGAATTTATACTAGTAGGCGAGTACTGCTATTGGTCAAGGGCATGAACGCCTGCCATTGGCCCAGCTAGACAGTCTCCTCCCTTTTGACGGTGTGACAAAATGGCGGCCTTAGCAACAGACTCGCCATGATTACAAAATTTACTTTAAGTACAAAAAAGAACCATGAAAACAAGTACAAGATAATAAAACAAATATGTAAATAGTTTATACAGTCTGTACCCTTACAGTCTGTCTTGGTAGGCAAATTATCGCATTCCTGAAAATCATACGGTGACATATATCCAAACTCTACAACACAAAATATCTTGTCATGCAAGCTTCCTCTTTCTGCTTTACAATAATAAGACATTTGAATAATACAAGCATTTGCCTATCGTCTTTCTGCATATCTCTGCCCATACGTCTACTTGTAGATGTTGATTCTGTCTTCGTCGGTATGTTGCTCTGACTCTGTTCTTCTTGGGCACTAAGCTTGTTTCATTTGAATCTATAGGGCCAAACCACATGAGGCGTTTTTTAGTCGAATCGGCAGAGCAGGAAGCTCTCCGATTGGCTGATTATCAGCTAAGAAAGAGAAGAGTGGCGAGGGAGGAGAAGAAGGCAGGACTAGGAGGAAGTACGATGTGGAAGAAGAGATGAAGAAGAAGAAGAAGAAGAAGAAGAAGATGAGGAGGAGAGGAAGAAGAAGAGAAGAAGAAGAAGAAGAAGAAGAAGAAGAGAAGAGGATGATGATGATGATCTAGAAGGAGAAGAAGAAGAGGGAGGAGAAGACGAGGAGGAGGATGATGTAGAGGAGAAGGGGGAGAAGAAGAAGAAGAAGAAGACGAAGAAGAAGAAGCAGCATGAGGATGATTGATTGATTGAGTACTTTATGTAGATTACAATATATATGACTTATACACTTATATACAATAGCTTACAATACAGCAAAATTATAGATGAATTTACATAATATAGACTAAGAAAATAATTATTGAATGTATATGATACGAAAAAAGCAATTTGTAATAACTAAACATAATATTGTTATGCATCTACATAAATTGGCGGAGCTTTGGACATATCAATGTCCATTCTTCGGAATATTAAAAGTATCCTCCCACTAACTCTCTACCAAAATCATGGTAGGAGGAGGAGAGGGAGAAGAGGAGGAGAAGAAGAAGATGATGATGATGATGATGATGAAGAAGGAAAGAAGACGGAGAGAAAGACGAAGAAGAAGAAGTTAGAATATTATTGCGTGTTTTGGCGTCTTTGAATGCTTTTTTGAATGGACATCGCACATAGTATTTAAGAATAATTACGGTTTTTAGGACTTCCTTTATGGCTACCGTTTATTGCATCCATTGTCTGGGGCCACCATCGAAATTGCTGTAGACGAGCTTTTCTCAGCAATGTCAAGCACTTAACATTACAATATTATCAATTATGAATATCATGAATTATGATAATACATACTGACTATTCCAACCTCTGAAGATGCTAGACTGTAATAAAATACTATTGAGGTAATCCTCATCCTAAGAGAGTTTCTGAGAAAATATAAGAAGATAAAAAGTAATTAGGTGGTGGTATAAGGGGAGAAAAAGAGTTAGAATATTAATTATAATTAGAGGAAATTTAACTGGAGATGATCAAAAAGGAAAAACAGGGAATGAAGTAGAAGTGAAACTCAAGAAAAATTTGTATTCAATAACGTATATCAGACAAATTTGAAACGTTTTTGGTCTAGTATATTGTTATTTCTGTTGATTATGAATGAGTGAGGGAATGAATCAGTGTCATTTTATTAATT
>NW_024095519.1:0-8184 GCF_014356525.2 Nilaparvata lugens
TCATCAGGATGCAGCAAAATCTGACGATACATTTTAGTCACATCTGAAATAAATGCTATTCGATGCGTACAAAATCGCAAAACAATGTCGAAAAGTTCAGTTTGAACTGTATAACCTATATGCAGTACTTCGTTGAGAGAAACGCCGTATTAGATTTTGCCGACGCATCAAATACTACTCGAAGTTTGGTAGTTGTAGAATCAGGCTTGAAGACTGGGTGGCTGAATGTGGAAACATTTGTCAAATGGTTGCGAGGGTGGAACTGGAGACATGTGTCCCAGTGATTGATACTCATCCATGAATGCCGTATACTGCTCCTTCAATTCAGGATTAGCAGCCAATCTTTTTTCCAGTGAATGGAAACGGTTAAGAGCTTGGAAAACGAGATTGACCTAGATTGTGAAATGACTCTTTTTTGGGAAAGCCACAGAAACTGCCGTCTGAGGCACGCTCGACATTGGCAAGATAATGCTGTTCAATCTTCGGTGCTCAGCTGTTAGATTGTCCTTAGGAAGAACTTCTTCAAGCTTCCAAAATTTTTCCATCTGATTGGAAATCTCACAAGTAGAATGAAGTTGGATGAACAGAAGGTTCTATCTGAGATGAGTGCGTGGACAAGACAGCACCCCAAACCACCCAACTAGTTGGTGCCTTGCAAAATGCAGTCAGATGAAATTTGAATTTGACCGATGTCAATATGGAAGCATAGACTGAAACGCTCAAAAGAAGATCGATTCCCTGAGAAAGGTGAAAAGCAGGATCAGCAATGAAATGTGAGTGGGCAAACTAAGTTTTGAAATATCAATTCCTACTGGTGGAAGACTGGGTGTAATTTTGTCGGCAATAATGCAAGAGACCTTTCTAGACCATGTGCGATCAGAAGAAAACACTTCCACAGATGTGGAATACATCAGTGCTGTATTGATGCCAGAAACTGTATGTATAGTATTGTTATGACAAGTTGAAACTAAAGACAACCGTGAAGCAAGATGTTTGGAATGAAACAGGTGTCACTACCTGTGTCCAACAACGTGCGACACAAAATAGGTTGACCAACTTTATTATAGACTACTACCTCTGCAGTAGGCATGATGGATACTGTTGAATTTTTGTTGCCATCATATGTGTGACTGGAATTACTAACTACTTGACCAGCAGCTGGAATCGGCGACCTAGCAGATGACTCTACAGTTGAATTCAATGACTGTTCAGAAGTAGATGCGACAACTGATGATGAAGCGAGCGGCGACGTGCGGAGGTTGACTGCCGGCTGTGACCACAACTGCAGCTGTGAAATGTGCTGAACGACTGCTGTTGGAGAAATTGTAGTATTCCTTAATTGAACACTGTTGGCATTTGCTGTAGCTTAGAGCAGATGACGTAATTGAAATGATGCACCGTGCAAAATGGAATGATGTGCCTTGCCACACTGCTTACATGCACCAAAGCATTGTGTCCTGTTGAAAATGGGCGGAGACAATTGAAGCACAGTGCTTTTTGCATACTGCGTCAACACGAGCTTGTGGCTGTAGATTTGACAGCTGAGAACAAGTGAAGACAGAATGTGCTGAGTTGTTACAATACAAGCAAGCATTGGGATGTTGAAATACCGAATTGGGTGTAGCAGTACTGCGACTGTTGTTGAATGATGAATTGGATGTTCCAATACTACGATTGTTAGAGTTGAAAGAAAGAGCTGCCGATCTGCTGGGCTGCTGCTGGTTAGCTCTAGGATTGACCTGAGCTGAGTGATTCAATTAAGTGACACAGCTTGTGACACTTTATGTTGGGACTCCATAAAGTTCCAGAGATTGTCAATAGAAAACCATCATCCATAGTAGAGTGTATCGCTCCCAATCATGTAGGGTAGCAATATCAAAACGAGACACAGTGACATACATGAACAGAAGGTCTTTAACATCTATACCAAAATCAAGTGCTTCTAAAGCAAAAATGTTTGTTTTTTGATGGTCAATAAGACTGCGCCAAGATTGTGCTGATTTTGAATTGAGTTGCGGTGGGTTCAAGATTGCCGAAACATGTCGATCAGCAATAAGTATTGGATTGTCATACCTGGTTTTCACAAATTCCAAGCTAAAGTGAAATCCCTGGTGGTGCATTGGCAATTCTATTCAACGCTTCGCCGGATAATACCTGTTTGAGATATTGAAACTTTGCACTGTTATCAACTGAATCATTATCAACTATATACTAGTAAATGCAGAACGAAAATTCAACCAATTTTCAAAATCACCATAAAACGAGGTAATGGTATTTCTGGTAATTTGAAACTTGTGAAATTGAATAGGTCGTGGAGTGGGGGCATGCACTAATGCAGGTTCAACGAGAACCCTATTGGCCTCTTCAAGGCTGCCAGATTGGCCTTGATTCTAGAAGTAATGT
Organism: Nilaparvata lugens; assembly: GCF_014356525.2. Lineage (NCBI taxonomy): Eukaryota > Metazoa > Arthropoda > Insecta > Hemiptera > Delphacidae > Nilaparvata > Nilaparvata lugens. The sequence goes on from NW_024095519.1 coordinate 2,404, forward strand.
TAATAAAAATTTTTTGAAATTTCATAATGAATAGTTTTGTCTCCATTGGGATCCCCTTCGTCTAAGCTATCCTTGATATTAACATAGGCGTGTCGAAGGGTATCAATTTCCTCTTTGACAGTGATTAATTCATGATATTCTAGCTGATTCTAGCCCTACAGCCTACAAATGAAAGCAATGAGAATGGCCTGAGAATGATTGATTTTGCAGGAGGAAACAACATGACCATTAGTAGTACCTTTTTAAACACAAGGACGTTCACAAAATGACGTGGTTATCCCCAGTGGATGGACAAAAAATCAAATTGATCATGTTATGATTGACCAGACGTCACGGCTCAGATATCCTTGATGTGAGAAGTCTTCGTGGAGCTGATTGTGACACAGATCACTTCATGATAAGATTGAAATACAGGCAAGAATAAATAACACTGGTTTCTCCAAGGCAAGAAACAACTAAAGTTCGACTGTGAAAAGCTACTCAAAAACCAAAGTCTGAAAGAAGCCTACCAACAAAGATTACAAGATAAGCTAGAAGATACCAGCATGCGGGGGACACAACAGCAGAACAGAAATGGAAAAATCTGAGACATAGTATTGTGATGAGTGCTCAGGAGACAATCGGATACAAGAGAAAGGAAGTCAGAAATACATGGGGAGATGAAGAATGCATACAAGCCCTTGAAGAGAGAAATAAGGCAAGAATAAGTATGTTGAATAGGAGAACAAGGGCAACAATGAACCTGTTCCAAGAGAAGAGATCATCTGCCAGACAAGTCTGCTGTAGAAAGAAAGAGATTTTGAAAAGAGGAAGCTGGAAGAAATCATGGCATATGCTGAAACAAAGGATGCAGAAAGATGTACCTGAGGATACGTGAAGGAAAAGCTGGTTTCCAACCACGAACAAATTCTGCACAGATAAGGAAGGCAACCTCATTGGTGGCGAAGAAGAAGTCATTGAACGATGGAAAGAATATTTCAGTGATTTGCTTGGAGATTGCAGAAGAGGATGGTGGAATGGAAGGAATCACCCGTATAGGTCCAGAACCATTCAGCCACGACCCCCAACTACATGAAATGGAAGAAGCCATTGGTTCGATGAAGAACAACAAAGCGCCTGGAGAAGATGCAATCACGGCAGAAATGATCAAAACTGGTGCCCTGCGCTCCTCAGCACATTACATAGTTTGATAGTGCAAATCTGGAGAGAAGAAGAAATGCCTGAAGACTGGCACACGGCGTTAATATGTCCTATCCACAAAAAAGGAGCAAAATCGACTGCACAAACTACAGAGGAATAGCCTTGTTAAGTGTTGCTTATAAGATATTGACTAAAATAATTGCCAAGAGATTGATACCATATATGGATGAGATATAGGAGACTATCAATGGGATTTAGGCCGAACAGATCATGTACAGATCATTATTCACAATACGCACAATTTTAGAGAAATGCTATGAGTACAATATAAGTCTACATCAACGTTACATAGACTATAAACAAGCATTTGATAGCATAAAAAGAGATAGTCTCATTAAAGCTATGATAGAATTTGGTATACCTTGTAAGCTGGTGAGATTGGTCAGAATGACACTCAAAGAGACTAAATATAAAATAAAGGTGCAAGGGAGACTATCTAGCAGTTTCATGGCAAGCAAAGGTCTGAGACAAGGAGATTTTTATCAGCAATGCTTTCAACATAAGTTTGGAGAAAGTAATGCGAAACTTGACTGTCAATCCAATGGAACAATCATGGATAGAACATTGCAATATATGGCATATGCGGATGACGTGGTTTTGATTGCTAGGAACAAAAGAGCTCTGGAAGAAGGTTTCAACCAACTGGAAATTGGCTCTCAGAATACAGGACTCACCATAAATGCAAACAAGACAAAATACAATGTTCAACAGCAGGATAGATGGTCAAGAAAACGAAAGGCAACTAGTGATGGGCAATAGTATCTTTGAAAGAGTTGACGAATTCAAGTACTTAGGTGCTATGATAACACATAGAAATGAAGTGCAGGTAGATATCAAGCAAAGCTGTCAGCAGGTAATCGATGCTATTATGCCATAAACATTTTTTGAATTCCCGGCTCATCACTAGGAAAGTGAAAATACAAGTATATATCACCGTTATTAGACCAGTAGTGCTTTATGGTGCAGAAACTTGGGTCCTAACTCAAAAGACGAAGCGCTACTTAATGTCTGGGAAAGAAAAATCCTCCGGAAAATATATGGACCTATCTTCAGTAATGGAGAATGGAGGATACGTACTAATCAGAGTTACGAGAGCTTTTTGGAAACCCAGACATGTGAGTGAGATAAAGTTAGGCGTCTTAGCTGGCTGGGACACCTTGAACGAATGAGTGACTCCAGGAGTGCGAAAAAAAGTCCACAGAATGAATCCAGGTGGAAGAAGATTAAAGGGAAGACCGAGAAATGCGCTGGATTGATGACGTAGAGAATGACTGAAAGAAATGGGTATCAGAGGTTGGAGGAGAAAGGTGCAAGACCGAGACGAATGGAGACGGCTATTGCGGAAGGCCAAGACCCTCAATGGGTTGTAGAGCCACGGAGTAAGTAAGTAAGTAAGTTATTCTAGCTGATTTCTAGGCGTTTCAAATTAAACTGATCAATGAGCCACTGTAGGTGATCAAACAGATTTTTTTCTCTTTGCTATTAGCGCCGAGATTCAGTTGGAAGAACTTCAGTAGCCATGATTACAAAGATTACTACAACTTAAAAATAGAATACTTGCGACCCTAAAATGCTGCCAACTGTAGTTGTGCGTGGCCCACGTTTAAAGCGCAAACGTTTGCAAGAAGATTGTGTCACCAAGGCTTGTGTGGAGAGCCAAATGAACTGTGATGTGACACAAGCAAGTGATAATGGTGGCGCTCGAGCAACTTTGCACAGGATGCAGTGTGGCGCTTACAATGATTCAGGTCTTGAGAAAAACTGGTACCAACACGAGCGCAGCATGCTTGTCTGGGGTCGTCCAGTTAACCTTGAAAATGAATGAGAATCTATTAATACAACAATGCTAATACAATAGTTAATGTCAAAAATTGGACCCTAAACTAAGGCGTCAATGTTAAAGATCAGGATGATTTTTTTTTTTTTACAAAATAAAAAAGTTTGAGTTGACCAGGGGTCATTAGATAATGAGTTGTCACAGGTCACTGGCCTTGATCTGGCCGAAGGAGGACCATTGTAACATGTGTGATCTGTGCCACTGAATGAAATAATAGTGGACTGTAAGAAATGCTTTTGTAAATAAAAAATGTTAAGATGTATGAATTGTATATTTATTGTACTACTGCACAAATCCAACATGCCAAAAAAATGAATGATAATTTATAATAAAACTGGTAGCTGGGAAAGACGCCCAATAAAATAAGGTTTAAGTAAAACAGTTCAATAGATTTATTATATACTCTGAGAAACGTGACATATTGTCTTAGATTTAGGAATGCCACACAGGGCAATTGACTGACGAGATACGAATAATTGACTCAATAGTCAGGAGTACAAAACAATAAAATGACATAATAAAAAATTGAGACAATCAGTTGAAATATGATAAATTGACTCAATAATCATGAGTACAAAACAATAAAAAATACATAGTAAAAATTGAGATTGTCAGTTGATAAATGTTGAATTGCTAAAAGGAAAATTTAATTTAGGTACTAGACCAAATTCCTAGTAAACAAAACAATTTGTGGTAATGAACAAGTACAAACTACTATATGTAATGCTCGTAATGAGTTAATGAATAAATTCAAAGAGAAAATAAACTTTCAAATGGCAATAAGTAAAATAGAAAAGTCAGGTCAATGAGTAATCGCAAAAAATACAAAAGGTAATTGTAGTGTTGACAAATAAAGAACAATTAAATATCGATACTAAATGTTGAGTAATAAACAAACGCTTTCAGGACTATTAAAACCTTTGTAGTTCTGGATAGGTTTTATTAGATACCAAATATCATGAGTTGAACGTCAATTGAAAAGCATATATTCAATGTAATTAATAATTTTAAAAAAAAAAAACATATAAATAGTAGACAGTGAAATGAAACAGACACTGTATTCAAGAACGTAATTGACAATGGCTTAGACTAACTTTAAAGATAGATCAATAATTCTGATATGATCAGATATATCATGATAGGATAAAAGTAAACATAAGTCATAATTCATAAAATGTGATCAAATTAAATACCAAACAAAAAGTTAATTGGAAATTGATCGATATTTAAATGCCAATATGAAAAATGTAAGTACAAATACTTGCAATACTTCCAAAATATGGTAAAAGTTGTGTCTACAATGGGAATCGCGACTTTAGAATAAATAATTCCAAGTAACCCTGAAAAGGTCGAATAATAATTAAACAAACAAGGCAATTGAACAAATAATGAAAAATGCTGATAATGATTCAAAATTGATACAGAATACTTATCAAATGCATGAAGAGCATGAGATCCAATCTTGAATTGGATGGGCAGTACATCGAGACCCCCTCGATGACCGGACGATGGTGGAGACCTGGATGGACCCACGAAATGGAGCGGACCAGAGCGAGCTACTGGAGCTGGACTGGACGGCGAGCCATGAAGAGCGGCGACTTGGATGACCCGCAAGCAGGACAAGAATCAATCCGAGCGACAGACTCCGGACTGGAATGTTGACGAATCAGGATAGCCAACAGCGATGGCTCATTGGTGACGACACAGGAACGGCGGCGACACAGCGATGAGTGGGTAATGTCAGGTTAACTATTGTCAGTGCAATACGGGCAAGACTGACACAATGACGGTGTGACACAGTTGAGATATGCAACCCATAAACTTGAAAGTAACGTAGCTGAAGATTCACTGAATTTAATTGAATGAACCGTCCAAAAGTTAGGCACGTGAATGAAATGCAAAGCTAATTGAGTTGGCTACGGCCAAAATCACAACACTGATGCTAAGTGAATGTCTGAATAGACACCATCCAATGCTTGCATGGTGAATGAAATGTAACAAATGTTTGTAGATCACTAAAGAACTGATTGAAACTGATACACCATCTACGGGGAGGACATGAAAATTGCTAATACTTCGATCTAGGCAATGAATGATTAGGTAGCTAGCTGACTAGCCTAACAAAAACGGATACAGAGCAGACGTCTGACTGCACCGTGAAATGATGAGAGTGTGATCTTGGAATGCAGCAACACACCAGTAATAATGTCCCGCGAGACCAGAATTACTTCAATGAAACGAATGAATGCAAAAATTGGGCCTCAAGCCCTACCACAAAATGCCTACTGCAAATGAATGTTCAGTTCAATCATATAACTTGTTGCGAATGTTTGAATGTTCTGGAAACTTGATTTTCATAATCAGTAATATAAAAATGATTGAGTTCTCACACTGAGAAGTGAATAAATTTGGATTGAAGATAAAAATTCGAAATAATCGTGACGAATGAAACGTGCTCTGACATACCAAATACTGAGATTGAATAATTTCACAAACTAACGAACCGAAAATACTGAAACTTTATCGAGCCGGAAGAAACCTTCTACGTTGAATAAACATGAATTTAAAACTTGAGATTGAAATTTTGAATTGGAAGCGACGAAATGAAGAACGGAAAAAGCTGATGTGAACTGTTACGCCATTGCTGTGTGTGGAAGGAAACAGGAAAGTGCAGCAGAATTGCGTTGTAAGAAACTACGTATAGCCACGTCGATGAAAAAGATATGCGTAAAAAACGTCTAGAC
>NW_024095520.1:0-6988 GCF_014356525.2 Nilaparvata lugens
ATCTGAACAGATCTGTCCTAAACCACGAGCCACGATCTGAGAAAAAGTGTCCACAGCCATTTCGGTGCCGAATAAAACAGGCACAGGCGCCATCACGACTAAGTTGAAAACCCTCTTCCCCGATACCCCTTATCAGGGTTTTCAATTAGTCGTGATGGCGCCTGTGCCTGTTTTATTCGGCACCGAAATGGCTGTGGACACTTTTTCTCAGATCGTGGCTCGTGGTTTAGGACAGATCTGTTCAGATACAGTAAAGCGCCGGCTGCCTCTCTGTGTGTATTGAGAGAATCTCACAGATCGGACGAAATTAAATTGAGAGACTGGCGATAAACAACTTGAATTGGGCTGTTCTACACTGTGTCCTCACAGAGTGTACAAACAACGAAAATGTTCTCATCCTCTATAGTAGAGACAATATTTTATCAACATGTTCTCTACATTTGAAGAAAGTTGACAACACATATTTTTACATGAACTAACCTCATTCACTCTCCAATTTAATTTATTCAATTTATTTACTCTTTTTTTTATTTATAATATTTCATCAACATCTACAGTGTGTACAAAGAACAAAAATGTTCCTTATTCTCTATACACAGAGAAGACTTCCTTCTAGAATTCCTTCTACTTTGTGCTCTATAGTAGAAACCATATTTTATCAAAATTTTTTGTACATTTGAAGAAAGTTAATAGCACATGTTTCTCTCATGAATTAATCCCATGCACTCTCCAATTAAATAATATCGGGGACCGAGCTTCGCTCTGGAGTACAAAAGCATAAAAAATTTATTACGAAAGAAAAAATTATAATAACATCCGTAACATTCATACAGAAATGTTCTATCTAATACCAGTAAATTGAGATTAATTCCCAGAAGAGTGCAAAATTTCCCTCACGAAAGCCCAGTTGCACAAAAGCCGGTTAAATTCTAATCCTGATTAACTTCACGTGAACCAAATCAGAGAAGAACATTCAAAAAAGATGGATCTACTGGAATTAATCAGGATTGAAAATAACCCCGTTTTTTTTTCAACCGGCTCTAAGTACCTGATTGAATGATTACAAAAGTTCAACAGCTGAGTCATAATTTGACACAGTCCCACACACATGAACTCGCTCAATCAATTCCATCACCAACAGACGACGAAATAATTATTATCATCTGTTTTCCAAAGGATGAATAATAATTATCCTTTTAATGTCCTTCAGCAATTTTTCCCAGGGATGAGACTTGGTGCAATCGAATTTTTATATTATAAACCTACTATGTTCTGAATTTGTGAGAACCGTTAGAGCCGTTTTCGAGATCCGGTGAAATACAGACATATAGACATCCAAGCATATAAACATCCAAACATCTAAACATATGAACAGAAGTTGTTCCTCTAATAGTATAGGATTTATTTTATTTATGATATTTATCAACATTTCCCCCACATTTGAAGAAAATTGACTGCGCATGTTTTTACATGCAGTCTTCAATTCAATCTATTTCATCAATTTATTGTACAAAACACTATGATCATTATATTATAATTATGACTATGGACGATAACTGGATGAGACTGCACTATTTCCTTCAAATTCAATCCAAATTTATTCAATTCAACACAATCTATACACAATAGAAATCAAAGTCACGTCTATTGGTCTGTCTAGTAGGTAGTGACAGAGACAAATAATCTAGATAAACAGTTAATCTAGATAAACCGTTCTAGTAAAACAGTTAAAATTTTAAACTAGTTAAACAGTATCTTACTCTATGGTAGTGAGTAGCACCTCTCTTCTGTATGTGTGTGTGTGCTGTGCTATCTGATCTCACTGACTAAACTTAATTTCCTTAATTAAATTTAAGTTAAATTAACTTAATTTAAATTTTAGAGAGGTCCACGTTATAAGGGCAGTATTTGATTAACATTAATGCTGCTACCCTTGTCTATCATCTTTGTATCATCTTGTTATCATCTTTGTATCATCTTTTTGTATCATCTCCCTATAGTGAGGTCCACGTTATAAGGGCAGTATTTTATCAAGATTGGTGTTGTTATCCTTGTCTATCGTCCTTGTATCATCTTTGCACCATCTTTGTATCTTCTTTGTATCATCTCAGTATAATCTTTGTATCATCTTCGTATAATCTTTGTATCATCGTCGTAGCATCTTCGTATTATCGTAGTATCATCTTCCTACAGTGAGGCCCATGTTATGCGCTCACAATGAGAGCGAGTGAGAGCGTTCGTTTAGTTTACGGTCGTCTGGAAAGAGCACGAATAGGAGCAGTAGCGAGCAACGCAGCCGAAGGCATTCACCTGAGAGAGAGTAAAACGGAGCAATCTCCTGCGACTGCGCCACTACTTAGTGAATAGGTTATGTGAATAAGTATAAGTTAATAGGTATAAGTGTAAGTATAATTATAGGTATAAGTGAATATTTATTCAAGAATAAATTCTTGTTCAATTCTCAACGATCAATATCTTGTTTGTTATGCATTGCAACAACAGGAAATCTGAAGAACATAATCAGCTATATTTTGCTATAACGAGTATATCTAGTAAGAAGATTCTATCGAAGAATTTTGAATCCAGCCCGCACTCTATAGTTTATACTGAGCTCGCCCGCTCGCCTTATCCGTCTAGCCAGGGGCGGAGCACCGAACCCCTGGCTGAATCATCCACAGATGAAACAGCAGACTCGCTTCGCTCGTCTGCATTCTTTCCTTGAGCTAGCTTCCTACCGTCAAATGCAGATTTTAAGGCTCGATTCAATCACCAGCTCACTGAGACCACTCAGAAACGCTGAAAACGCCGATTTTGGTCATATTTCTGGCGAAATTTTGAAGCTCTTCCATGAAAAATGTTTCTTTGATGATGTTTAATGTGTTATTGAGTAATTTTGCAATTAGTATCAGATGGATTGATAGATATTAATGGGGAAATAATTATCTATTCACAGAGAAAACAAGTCAAAATAAAGATTGGAAAAGAATTCGAATTCAATAGTTCTTTATATTATGAGAAATTCTCAGTACAACTAAAATCTAGCACTATGAGTACAAGGAGAGATGGGAACTAAAAGCTTCTTAATTTTTTATTGTAATCTCTATTGAAACATTAATTGAAATAACAATCATTGCCACAAACAACTGAATAAGCACTTGATATTGAGATGAAAACAATCAATCGAGATAACGATATTGAAATGGACAATCAAATAATGGCGGTCAAACAAACTTAAGTTATCCTCTATTTTCAGTTATATATTGTAGTGTGATGTATTTTTTTAAGAATAATTTCAAATGTTGACCAAAGAAATTTTAAATTTACAGTGTATATGTAGGCATTTGAGGCAAAAGCTTTATATATGTGTTGGTTATCTGCCATACGCTGAATTATATTATATTGAAATGCAACAATCGATTGAGATGAAAAATTATCTTTTAAAACAATAATTAGAGTTGCAAGCAAGTATAAGGAGTACACACACGAGACTCATCTCAAAAAGTGGCAAGAAAAGTCTCATGTCCGTTGACTGTAAACGCACAAGCGATGGACTCGCGATAGAAAAAGTGGATTATCCTTTAGGGTGAACAAAACTGCTTCGAATCTGGACTTTATCAGAGCATCGGAAAACGAGAGACAGCCACTGTTCAAGGCTGAGCAGAGCAGAGACCTACTGCCACTGACTGTGCCGTCCTCTGTTAATGTTATCTGACCAGCCCCGCATCTACTGTCATATCCCGAACAGACAATAGACAGGACCGAGCGTTGCTACCCAATCTCTCTCGCTCCCACCGGCTTTTCCTTTACCACCCCATCCTTGCATCGTTCCTGATACGCTCATTGAGTTATCCGTACTCAATTTCCATCCGGTTGTGGTTTCACTCTATCTTTTTATTGCATCGATCGCGATTTATTCTTATTCTATTAACAACAATTTACAATTGAACGAGAAATAATCAGGTTCTCTTTTTTCTCTTCGTAGAGTGCCAGTGCTTAACGATTACTTTGTTGGTTGAGATCGCGAACAATTGAGTAGAGGTCTTTCTATGGAAAAATGAAGGCAGTCATTCCTTTTCTGTACGCACTTTATGATGCATATTGAAATTTCTGCATATTCAAGATTTGGAGCTTTGAAATCGAAATATACAACGGAGAGTTACTGTACTGTGTAATCTAGGGAGAAGAGAAGAAATGACCATAGAGGTCGTTCCGGTTTTTAATAACAAAAATTATTATTTATCATACCCCATCATACCCGGCGCCTCCACCAAATATGTAACGGTAAGAAGAAATGAAACTATAATTAAAGGTTTTTGATGGTTGTAATGATACATCAAATGGTGGAAATAAAATACACGTTTCATCTTTGCACATTGGAGATCTATACTCGTTTTTCCTGCGTTGGGCGAGCGAAGCGAACCGCTGATCTAATTATTGGACGATCCAGTTGGGGGTCCAGCAGGGGGCGGGACCCCCTGGCTAGACGGATATGGCGAACGAAGCGAGCCTGATGGCTAGTATTTCAATAAATTGAATGGGTTTTGATGTCATGTTTGACAACTGTTTCAGAGTTAAGCTATTCTTTCATTGTCTAATACGATTTCAAAGCTTCAAATCCTCAAAGCTTGAATTTGTTACAGATTTTCATAGATTCACCCTTTAGTTGTATATTTCGATTTCAAAGCTTTGATTTGTTTACAGATTATGGAAGAGTTACCCTTCCATTGTTTATTTCAATTTAAAGCTTCAACTCCTGAAAATTTGAATTCGCTACACAGTATGGAAGAGTTACTCTTATTTGTTTAAAATGATGAATTATGTACTATTCACCAAGAAAATAATATGTTTATCAATGATTAAATAATTCATTTCTATAACTGGGATGAAATATTTTGTTGTGATGTTATTCTAGATAGTATCTGCAAGCTAGAAGAGGATAGCGCTATCTGCTTTGTCGCATGATAGACAAGATAACAACACCATGTGTAATCAAATACTGCGATTATAAAGTGGACCTCACGGAACGATGACAAACTGGGCTGACGACAAAGTGGGCTGACGACAAAGTGGGCTGACGACAAAGTGGGCTGACGACAAAGTGGGCTGACGACAAGTGGGGCTACCGACAAAGTGGCACGCCGTCAAACTGGGCTGCATTCCTTAGAGTGCCAGTTTGGCGGTGCATGCAACGACAAACTGGCTGGAAACCAACCCCAGTTTGTCGTCAGCCCACTTTGTCGCCAGCCCAGTTTGACGCGGTCCCGACCTCACTATAGTGTAATGCTCATTACAAGTTGAATTTGAGTGATCAGTGATGCAGCGCAGCATACGAAGTCCGCTGTTGTTTCTTTGAGTCACGCAGCTTGTGAGCGATCGAAACTTATCGGCAATGAGGCGAGGACCAACTTGAGCTGAGTGGAGGGGCGAAATGGATGAGTGTTGTATGCCGGGACCCGGAGCATCAATTATTGTTGCCGAAGGCTCTTATCTGTGTGGCGAATATGATTATTATGAGCGCCAGGGATCAACTCTTTAATGAGCAGAGAAACTTACGGCCCCGTGTGAGTTGTTGCTGAGTGGAGAGGGGGTGGGCACCAACACTTCTCCGCAGTCCACAATAGGCCACTCATTGACAGCTTCGTCCATTAGGGTAGAGTAGGGCCTCCTCCTCCTCCTCCACACCACCTCCTCCTCCACCACCACCTCCTCCTCCCCTGGCTTCCATCTCTGGGGCACATCAGAGCCCAACCCCAACCCTCGCTTCTTCTACTCAGTAAAGACACTATACAAACACATTGTTCTGCACTTCCTGTTCAAGAGTTCTTCTCAGCACAAGTTCATAAATTTAAACTAGTTCCTCTTCCAACAATTTCTATCGGAAATCTCCTCTACTATAACAGGTTTCTCTAGAATATAATAATGGAATAGGCTACTACTCACACAATATTAACGGTAAAGTGAATAACAAAAATTTTACAACCAGTAGTTCTGTGAACAGTAGACCTCACGCAGTATTCTCATCCACAAGTACCTGATTGAAACTATAGACCTATGGAAATACAGCGATAGACTGGCTTCTCCACACATCTGTGTAATCACTTGTCACTGTTTATAATGATGATAATTCTATAGTCTGATTTCTACTCTAATATTGCGTATGAAGGAGCTCCTTTTTCCTTTTATATTATCCTGGAAATGCAAAATTTCTGAAACCCTTGTATACACGTCGACGCGCAATTAAAAAAAGAATATACCTGTCAATTTCATGAAAATCTATTACCGAGTTTCGCCGTAAATGCGCAACAATAAACATATAAACATTCAATTAAGAGAAATGCAAACCGTCGACTTGAATCTTAGACCTCACTTCGCTCGGTCAATAATGGAATATTCACAATACTCCCACAATATTAACGGAAAAGTGAATAACAAACATTTTACAATAATATTGTTACCATGCTGTGCTGTTTTATTATTATGAATTCATTCATCACAATATTCTCATCAACCTAACATAGTAGGCCTATTCTATGATCTAAACCTATTTCAAAGACAACATCAGTCCTAACTTGACTTCTATTCAACGATTTATTTTGAACAATCATCACAGAGGCTATTCATTTTATCCAAGTTCAATAAATGTATAATTAATGAGAAATTACAATTATACGAATGCTATTGAATCAATTATTATTATCGTTGTTGTTCTTCAGGCACTGTGTTACTTGTAAATATTTGAAAAAAAAAAAAAACTTTTTTTCTTGGAGACTTGAGGAATGCATTTCACTTTGACAAGTCCTCAGGAGTGAAATGCATTCATCAAGACTTCAAGAAAAGTAAGTGTTTTTTTTCAAATATTTACAAGTAATAATAATAATAATATCGAGTGACCAGGCTGGCTCAGGTCTGGTGTCAGAGTTTTCCGTAACACAAGTAGAGTATTTACAAGTAACACAGTGTCTGATCTACAACAAAGTTATTATATAGT
>NW_024095521.1:0-7270 GCF_014356525.2 Nilaparvata lugens
CGAGCTCATTCCGATAAATAAAGAGGGGGACATCACCTGTTGACAAAATCGTTTTTTCAGGAACAAATAAGCTTTTCCAAGTTGTAATATTACATTTTTTTCTCACATTGGAATCGAATCTTCAATTCGAGATCTATGGAACTTTATAGTAAATATCAGAGTCATCGATAGACAGACAAATTTTTGATGTAAATGTTTGTTGCATTGTTCCATGGTGTCACCGGGGCTGAGAAACAGAATAAATAGTTTATTTAAATAGAGAATATATATGAAAGTTTAAAATAACAGTTTCAAAATAAAGTTTTATTGAGAACAGATGTAGAATGTGAATTCTAAAACTTGTAATTTATAAATTTTTGGTGACGTGTCTGTAATGTTGGAGGTGTCTCTGTTCTGACTGTTTTTTGGCCTGTTCTTTCTCTCTAGAAAAATGCTGGCTTTGTGTTGTTGTAAAATTTTGCTCTGAATCATTTTCGTTTATTAATGTTTTAAATTGAGTTTTAAACAATTTTTAGTGTTCTATTTTGTTCGTAATTTGCTATTTGTGTATTCAAGCCAATAGCCACTGTTTTTCAACTGTAAACTAGATAGTATTTTAGTTCGTAGTACTCTAAAAAATTAGGAATAAGATATAGTTCTTTGTGTATTTGTATAATCCATCTGAAGATTATAAGTTCATTTGCTCTGAAAACTGGATTTCTCATTCATAGGTGATAGATCCATTCATAATTTATCAAGAATCTATTACATTGGAGCCGACAACTATCCTTAGGAATAGGTGTTAAATGCTATTCCACCCATTTAAGGAAAAATTGGTAGCACGGCAAATGTTACCCCTGTGGTGGGACCGAATTACAAAATAAATATGTCCCAAATGGTAAACCATGAAATCCCTGGTTATAGAAATTATTAGTGGATAGATATCTTGATAGGTTATGATGGTATACTGCTGAGTGGGAAATCGGTTCAAGAGAGATCAAGTTTTAATGAATCAGTGCATATTACAAAATGGCAAACATTAAAAATGATCTGAATCTTATAGCATTCTTAACACAAAGTTTGATGAGCAAAATGCAGGTTTGATGAGCAAAATGCTAAGATTGATGAGCAAAATGCTAAGTTAAATGCTAGGTTTGATGAGATGAAGCAAGAATTGCTAGCATTAGACTAGAGCAGGTTAGTATAAACCTTCTATTGAAAAATGCACATGAAACATTGAAAGATAATCATGAAGATGAAAACAAATTGAAGCATGATAATAGTAGTGTTAAGTTACAAGATCAACTCATCAAGTTTCTGACAATGTAGGCCTAGTTACTGGTGTTGAAAAAGTCAACCTAATGAGATAGTAGATTGAGTAAAGAAGTAGGTAGGGAGTTGTCTTCACTGAAAGTCAACTATCATGAAAGTGCTATTGCTACATTGAAGGTTAGGAAACTATAAACAAAGTGAATGTTTACATGAGACAGGTTTCTGTAGAGGTTAGGAACAATGTAAACAAAATGAATGTTGCTTTGAGTCAAGTTGATGAGTTCAACTTTCAACTGAGAATTGAAAAGGTGTATGCAATGCATCTCAAGTGAACATGACTACCTTTTGCAAGCAAAATGGCTTTGTTGAAACAAATGAACCCATGAATAAAATAATGTTCTTGAAGGAAACAAAACACAAAGTCTCCATTGATGTGTTAGTATTCAAAGGTTGTTTCAAGTTGCTTACTTACAAGATGATGACTGTGAATCACATGATGGAAGGGTATTCCCCAACACACAATGATTAGGAATCCTGTGTTATGCCGGGATTCAGAATAGCATAATCGCTACACAGTGTATGGTAAAAGTCCATAATTGTGTCTTTTTTCTTTCCTGTAGCCTATTTTTCTTGGCCCTTAATCTTTTCAATTTTCGATTCTTTCCTGTCTTTGTGTAATATTCAGTAATTTCTTTCTATGAGCATATCTTAACCAATCTTGTCCATAGTCATTTAAATTTGTATTCTTCTGAAATAATTTTAGAAGTTAAAATAGTAGTTATTTTCCTAATCTTTAAATTGTTGATGAACTTAACTTTTCCAAAATCTATCCATTGTAGTGTGAATAATTGTTTGCTTGTGACATATTTTTTCATCATGTATCACTTATTTTGAATGTGTGTTGTTTTAGGGAATATTTACCCAGTTTTCTTTTTCTCTTGTTTGTATTTTTTAGGGGACTTATTTACCAGTATTCATCTGATCATCTTGTATTATAATCTTGAAATGTTTGTACTTATTATACAGTCTTTAAATTATAAATTATGTTATTATAATAAATAAACTTCAAAATTTGAAAGTATTAATGAATTCTGTAGCCATATATATGTGATGTATTAATGAAAGTTAGCTTGAATAATAATGTTTTTATTGAATAAAAACGTTGTGTTATATTATAAATTGAAATGAGTTAAAGGCTAAAATTGTTCTAAAGTGTTTTGTAATTGATATTTTTTTTTTAAATTCAAAACTGTTTGTTCTATAAATTTGATATGATTGATTATCGTTTGAATGGATGCTGGAGTGTATGTAGAATTTTTAGGGGGGTTTGTTGAATAGAATTTTGCTGGTATGTGATTGTTTTTTGAGATGGAAACCCATTATTGCCTAAAGAAGGAATAACAGAGGTTATGACTTAGAGAGGCAGTAATGAGAATAATTTTTTGTGTTGATTGCCATAGATGCAAAAATAATGATTAATAATGTTGATTGCCATAGATGCAGATTAATTATGAATATTGATTGCCTTTGAAGCAAAATATTATTGATGTTTTGAATGATTTCGTTTAATGATTGATAGTAAAGTTTGTCATGAAATGTAGCTTGTGTTCAGAACATTGAAAAGTCGAAATCAACTATAGTATCCGAAAAACGATGATTAATAATATTAAATAATTTGCTTTTTATACAAATTTTGAACAAAATTAAAACTAATAATTTTGAACCCTGAATGATAAATCATAAATGTGAAATGAACTTGCTATAATGAAATGTTATACTAAATGATAATGAAATGCAGATATATTATGAAATGATTGTGAATAGAAGATCAATTGTCTGAAATTATTGAAATATATATTGTAATTAATTTTGTTGTGATGATCGATGTTTTTTACAATTTTGATAATGATACAGGGTGTTATGAAATTCTATTTCTATTTGAAGAATGGATTAAATTTGATATTTGAACAGTGAATAGATGAAAATGAATTTTTTTTTAAATTTATCATTGATATGTCCATATTTCACAATTTATGTATTGCTGACTGTATAATAGGATGTTAACAAATTTCAATTCATATATATTTAAAAATAATTTTCATGTGTATTAGATGTATTGATAGCCTAATCAAGATTTTCTTCTTAGTTCTTCAGTCATCCACGGTACTCGTCGTTTTCTATTAATCCTCCTTGTCACATAAGGTGCATGTTTGTCATACAAAGTCAAAGTCCAATTCTCGAAAGTCTGACCATGTCATCAACTGAGGGTAATGCTTCAATTTGATGCCATGGAGTCTGAGCCACATCAGTCAGGAAGGCGGCTTCATCAAAGTTTTTGAAGTCTCTATAAGTGATAATTTTCTGTTTGGCTTGGGTATCTTATGGGAAAGTACACAGTAGATCAAATCATGTCTAGAAATAGCTGGGACTGAGATTTGGCCTGCTTGAACAACCTCATTGGGATCACTAACAATGAGAAGGTCAATGAGTGTGTCTGATTCATTAGTATGAGGGTTGGATCGAGGGGTAAATAGTCATGTTTAGGCATTGGAAAATTGTAGTCAGTTGAAAGTAGTTCAAAGTATGATTCGTCATGTTCAAGTCGGTGTTCATATCCCCATAACTAGTATACGCGCTTATAACAAGGCATAAGAGAAAGCAAGGCATTTTCGAAATCTGTGTGAAATGACCTATTTTTGGTGGGCGATAACAGATACCAACGAGTAATTATCATTACTAGATAAGGATAATTCAAGTAGCATAAACTCTGGTCTGGAACAATACTCTTGTTTAGATGTGATTAAAACTTTTGTTTTGATACCATCTTTCACATAAATGCTACACCCCCACAAGCTTTATTTAATCTATCATTCCGGAAAAGATTATATCCAGGCAATGCAACAAAATTTGATGAAATACTAGGCTTCAAAAATGATTCGGAAATTCCGATTATATTGAAGTCCTGAAAAGGAAGATTGCTCTGAGTTCATCAATGTGGCAACTGAGGGATGTACGTTAAGGTGAGCAGCCTTGAAAAGATTTTTGAAAGAGTGGAGCTTAGTTTGCTAGAACATACCTGCGTCATTATCACTATTATTGAAATAATCATACCTACTTGTGGGCGAGCGAGCTGACGTGTCAGTGAGAGGCATCATGGAAGCAGCAGACCAATCGTGAACCGACCTCAGAACGACACATGACGGGGGAAATGGGGATGAAACTGATAAAACTTAACCTAAATAAAAAAGTCTCTTGATTCGAGTGCATTCAGTATGCCTTGACAGTTCGGCTCCCTTCACTATTTGAAGCACTAGTTCAAAAATTCACTAAACACAATAAGATGTAGATGTGTGGAGTTTCGGTGATGAATAATCCTATGGTGAATAAGATGAAGATTGAGGAAGAATGGTAGTGGGAGATCTGGTCCAAGTGGAGATAGAGCAAGTAGGTATCCAGTAGTGGAAGAATCGGGTCCAAGTGGAGGTAGAGCGAGAAGGAATCCAGTAGTGGAAGATCGAGTCCAAGTGGAGACAGAGAGCAATGGAACCCAGTGGTGGAAAATCGAGTCCAAGTGGAGATAGAGAGAGATGAAACCAGTAGTGGAAGATCGTGTTCATGGTGGAGATAGAGCAGAAATGGTATCCAGTAACAACTGAAAAAGAGAAGAAGAAGCCAGCAGAAAAACGAAAAAAAATCTTTGAAGAAGTTATCAATAGAGGAAAGATACATATTGCAACTGATAATGAATAATATTCGCATAAAATTGAAGAGGAATAGTATGATTTAATGTGGGAAAGAATCGAATATTATATGGATAAATATATGGATATTATAATATAATATATGGATATAGTAGAAGTAATCAGATAGAAAGAGAAAGGTAGAAAGATAATAGATATAGAAAGAGAAATAGAACATTTGAACATGCTGGATAGCAAGTGGAAAAATCACAGGGAAAATAATGATAATAATAGGGAAAAAAGAAGAGAAAGAAGGAATGTGCACAAATTGCGAAGAGCTTATGAAACTGAACTATAGAATAAGAAATAGAACATCGCATTGTGATCTTGAATTAATGAAGGAGAGAAGAAAAAGAAGAAAAGAAAGAAGAGAAGAAGAAGAAGAAGGAGAAGAAGAAGAAGAAGAAGAAGAAGAAGAATAAGACGGAGAAGAAGAGAAGAAGAATAGAAAAGAATAATAATCATCATCGCAAACAACAATATTCAAGTAATCATTATAAATATAAGATCAAGAAGAGAAACGAGAAAGAAAAAATAAGAAGTAGAGGAGACGATGGAGAAAGTGCTAGATTATTTTAGATGAGTTTTAAATAGTATTGAACGGTGAAGTGTGAAAAATATATATAGTATTAGAAGTATAATTAACTATTGGGAGTTGCAATAACGATAAAAGTAGTAAATTGAGAACTGTAATAGTTAAGTGATGAATGTCTAAGATAACGTTAAATGAACACAGCCCCTATATAAGCATATGAACAGACTACCCACCCCTCTGCTCTATCAATAATTCTTCACACATTAGCTTCTATTGTTCAAGCTGTGGCAACAGTAGAAGATATCATTATATAGGAGATTACTATCTTTACCTATAGATTACATCCATATCTATAACGTATGTTAATCATCCAATTTATTTGAAATTCAGCATTTCGAAATTATTAATTATGGAAATAATTTTGGTAAGAGATGTAATAATTATTAGTAAGAATAGAGATAATGATTCTCTAAGTACCCTCTGGAGTATAGTAGTTGATGCATTGAACGTAGTTTTGGGAATAATATCACGATAAATTATTAATCAGTATTAACAATGTGGATCTCCTTAGTTTGAAATAATTGCCTCATATAATCATAAATAGCAGTGGAAAGATTCATTTATAGAACAGAAAGCCAGCTCATGAAAAATGCCAAGGTATATCTTCTGTGAAATGTATTAATACGAATTCCTATTATTGTAGTGAAGGGCACCTTAGTCATCGAATCCTGAAATGATTTAATTTACCTTTATTTTTTGAAGGTCGGTCATCCTCTCGACTGTAGGACCCTCTTGGATCCTCCCTCGCCGATAGAGATCTTGATCCTCCTGTCCGATGACCAGACATTCCTATGCCCATGACGGTCGGCCGCAGCGTTGAGGATCTTGAGACGCTCCGCAGTCAGATCCTCGCGAATGGTGACGCCGGAACCTTCAGCTTCCTCTTAGCGTCGAAGATCATCTTCCTGGTCCGGTAGCTGCAGAGTCGTACTATGATGGGTCGGTCCTTGGGTTTAGCTTGCCCTTGTTGAGGTGGTTGACGCCTTCCAACGCGATGCGAGCGGTTGACATCCGCCAGAGTCACGGGCACGTTCAGCTTCTTGTTGAAGACATCAAGCGCCAGCAGGTCCGTGTCTTCTTTGTCACTCTCCGGGATCCCAAAAATACGTATTGAATGTCGGCGCCCGTATTGCTCGAGGTCGTCGACCTTCAGGTGACAAGACACCTCTAGCTCACGAATTCTATCGTGCAGCTGTTTGTTCTCCTCCTTCAATGCCTGAAGTTCCTCAAAAATGGACTTCACTGCCATAGATACGGCATGATGCACAGTTTCCTCGATTTGCTGTCGAATAATTTGGAGGGTCTCTTCAGACAGTGATCCAGAAATAGCTGGCCCTGGCTTCGGAGCATTGACCTCATTCCTCGGCGTGCCTCTGTTCGGTCGACCCATCGTGTACCGTTAGGTGGATTTACACTTTTACAGGCGAGAAGGTAGACTGAAGAATTAGGAATGTTTTTTCAAGATAAAAAAAAGAGTGTGAGTTAATCAAAATATAATTTCACTATTGAATTAAGCTCGAGAAACTGAATAACTAGATGTATAATTTGAAGTGAATTGAACTGTATAACCCTACAAAATATCTGTTAGAAGACGGAGCCGAACTGACACACGTTTACTCACTCGACATAACCAAGAGAGCGTCAAAAAAACGAGTGTGAGTCAGAAAAACTGATGTAATGGTCA
>NW_024095522.1:0-7466 GCF_014356525.2 Nilaparvata lugens
TCCTCCTTAGCACTTGATATTGAGGAGCTTAAAACCAGGATAATTGATGCAGTAGCTACAGTCCGAGAAGACATCTTGCGAACAGTCTAAGATGAATTTGGCTACCGTCTAGATGTCGTCCGAGCCTCAAAAGGAGGGCACATAGAACACTTATAATACATTATCATAAACTCGATACTTCTGTGAGTAATTTGATGTAAAATTGGTTTGTGTACACCATTTTTTAAAATAAATATAACTGTTTAAAAGTGGGCCATTATTTTTGAAACACCCGGTACTAATGAATGATTCTTATTCTAGTCTGTTTATTCGGTTGTGTATATTCTAGGTGAGATGTTAAATAAATTTGACTAGTATCTTGAATAAAAGTTTAATTGAATTTTTAAATTAGGTCTTATTAAAAACTTGACGTAACGAAATCTTGAAGATTTGAATATAGTTCTAGGCCTATAACCATCCTCGGGAAACTAAGAATCTATATGCAAAATTTCAAGTTAATCAGTTGAGTAGTTCAGACGTGATGATGCGTCATTCGTGAATTTCCTATCCCCTACGTGTGTGTATAAGCCAATTCTTTCCTTTATTATATTGAAGACTAGCAGATAACCCTTGCTTCGCAAGGGTCTAATTGAAAACTTGATGTAATGAAATCTTGAAGAATTGAAAATAACCATCCTCGGGAAACTAAGAATCTATTTATGCAAAATTTCAAGTTAATCAGTTGAGTAGTTCAGACGTGATGATGCGTCAAACATAATTTTCCTATCCCGTACGTGTATAAGCCAATTTAGATAATAGATGGTACTCTCCATTTACAACTCAACAATCTAAGCACTTCCCTGTCGTGTTGTGATAGTGGTACCTCTATTTATTTCTTCATCGATCTATAGTGAGGTCCACGTTATAATGACAGTGGATAAAGATAGAAGAGCAGCGTTGCCTGTTTTCTGCCTTAATTAATTATATTTCCATACTGTCAAAAACATATTTGGCATCTTTATGCAGCTAAAAAAGGATAGTACCACCTATTTTGTGGAATGATAGACAAGGATAGCAACATCAAAGTTATTCAAATACTGCCATTATAACGTGGACCGCACTATAAGCTTGTTGTGATGGTGGTCCTCTATTTATTCCTTCATCTATACTGTTGTCACGGTGGTATCTCTATGTATCTGTTGATCTAAGCTGCTCTTCCTATCGCCGCAGTCACAGAGTCTGTTATCGTGTTTTTGAGTGGTGCGGTGGGGAAGTGTCTGTTGGGGGGGGGTGGAGTTACAGTCACCAGTTGCAACAGTTTTGAATTGATAAATTGAGTTTAATTAATTGTTGTTGTTGGTTGATCCCGTCTGCCGGTCTAGTTATGAAGCCATGTTGTGCTAGTTTTTGTGTGTTTTTGGTTGAAGAAATGCGGTTAAACTAGTGAAATGTCCTTAAAATGTGTAAAGCTAGAAAAATTGTCAATTGTTCGTAAGTAGGTGAACAGTCTAAAAGCTCTTTAGCTCTGAGGCTAAGTAGTCCTAGGTTTTGATTAGAGAAATGTGGTTTAATTGGTGAAAATGTTTTCGAAATGTCCTTAAAATGTGTAGAGTTAACTATAAGGTGATATAGAGGAGTTGTGGATAGGTATTCAGTCTAGTTTTGAGGCTGATGTCTGCTAGTTTTTGTGTGTTTTTGGTTAAAGAAATGCGGTTAAACTAGGGAAAATGTTTTTGAAATGTCCTTAAAAATGTGTATAGTTGATTATAAGGTGATATAGAGGAGTTGTGGATAGGTATACAGTCTAGTTTTGAGGCCAATTTCTGCTAGTTTTTGTGTGTATTTGATTAAAGAAATACGGTTAAACAAGTGAAAATGTTTGTGAAATGTCCTTAAAATGTTTATTTATTTATGTGGTGCTATAGAGAAGTTCTTGATATGTATTGTCCTAGTTTTTGATAAAGAAAAGCTGTTAAAACTAATGAAATGTTGTGGAACGTGGTTGGAATGTGTATTGTGTTTTATGTGGTGGTATAGAGAATTGTCGACTGTTTTGTAATAGGTATACAGTCAAGTTTTTGAGGCCAACTTCTGCTAGTTTTTGGTTGAAGAAATGCGGTTAAAACTAGTGAAAATGTGTGAAATTTGCTTAAATATTGTAGAGCTATTTATGTTGTGCTATAGAGAAATTCTTGATAGGTATTATCCTAGTTTTTGATTAAAGAGAAGTTGTTAAAACTTATGAAATGTTGGTGGATATGGTTAAAATGTGTAATGTTATTTATGTGGCAGTATAGAGGAATTGTGGACTGTTAGTAATAGGTATACTGTCAAGTTTTGAGGCCAATTTCTGCTAGTTTTTGTGTGTTTTTGGTTAAAGAAATGCGGTTAAAACTAGTGAAAATATTTTTGAAATTTGCTTAAAATGTGTAGAGTTAATTATAAGGTGATATAGAGGAGTTGTGGATAGGTATACAGTCTAGTTTTGAGGCCAATCTCTGCTAGTTTTTGTGTGTTTTTGGTTAAAGAAATGCGGTTAACCTAGTGAAAATGTTTTTGAAATTTGCTTAAATTAATAGTGTAGAGCTCTTTATTGGTGCTATAGAGAATTTCTTGATAGGTATTGTCTAGTTTTCAATTTAAGAAAAAACTAATTAAATGTTGTGGAATATGATTAAAATGTGTAACGTTATAAATATGTGGCGATATAGAGGAGTTGATAGTTCGTAAATAGGTATACAGTCTTGTTTTGAGGACAATTTCTGCTAGTATTTGTATGTTTTTGGTTAAAGAAATTCGGTTAAAACTAGTGAAAATATTTTTGAAATTTGCTTAAAAATTGTAGAGCTATCTATGTGGTACTATAGAGAAGTTCTTGATAGGTATTGTCCCAGTTTTTGATTAAAGAGGAGCTGTTAAAACTAATGAAATGTTATGGAACGTGGTTAAATGTGTAAAGTTATTATGTGGGTATAGAGGAAATTAGGACTGTTTGTATAGGTATACAGTCAAGTTTTGAGACCATTTCTGCCAGTTTTTGTGTGTTTTTGGTTAAAGAAATGCGTGCAATTCAAACTAGTGAAAATGTTTGTAAAATGTCCTTAAAATGTGTAAAGTTATTTATGTGGTGATTTACAGGAGTTGTGGATAGCAAATCGGTATAAAGTCTAGTTTGAGGCCAATTTCTGCTAGTATTTGTATGTTTTTGGTTGAAGAAGCGGTTAAACTAGTGAAATTGTTTGTAAAATGTCCTTGAAAGTGTAAAGTTATTTATGTGGTGATTTACAGGGCAGGAGTTGTGGATAGTAAATCGGTATAAATCTAGTTTTGAGGCCAATTTCTGCTAGTATTTGTATGTTTTTTTGTTTGAAGAAATGCGGTTAAACTAGTGAAAATGTTTGTAAAATGTCCTTGAAATGTGTAAGAGTTATTTATGTGGTGATTTACAGGAGTTTTTTGGATAGTAAATCGGTAAAAGTCTAGTTTTGAGCCAATTTCTGCTAGTATTGTATGTTTTGGGTTGAAGAAATGCGTAAACTAGTGAAAATGTTTGTAAAATGTCCTTGAAATGTGTAAAGTTATTTATGTGGTGATTTACAGGAGTTGTGGATAGTAAATCGGTATAAAGTCTAGTTTTGAGGCCAATTTCTGCTAGTATTTGTATGTTTTTGGTTGAAGAAATGCGGTTAAACTAGTGAAAATGTTTGTAAAATGTCCTTGAAATGTGTAAAGTTATTTATGTGGTGATTTACAGGAGTTGTGGATAGTAAATCGGTATAAAGTCTAGTTTTGAGGCCAATTTCTGCTAGTTTTTCTGTGTTTTTGATTAAAGAAATGCGGTTAAACTAGTGAAAATATTGTGGAATGTCCTTTTAAAATGTGAAGACTTATTTATGTTGTGGTATAAAGGAGTCGTGGATAGTTCGTAAAAATGGTATACAGTCTAGTTTTGAGGCCAAATCGTCCTAGTTTTTAATTAAAGAAAGAGGTGAAAAACTAGTGAAAAAAGTTGTGGAACGTCCTTTAAATGTAGAGAGTTATTTATGTGAGAGTTAGAGAAGTTGTGAATAGTTAGTGATTGGGTAAAAAAAAGTTTTTGATTGGTTTTTATGGTTATTGTTAAGAAAAATGATTTGGGTGGAATTCATCAAAGGTTTCTTCTGATGTGAAAGTTAGACACTTTGAAGGTTAGCCATTTTAGATTTATAGGTTAGATTTTTAAGTAGATACAATAGAAGATGCTCCAGATATTGATAGATGAAATGGTGAAAAGTATCTTAAAATGTGTGAAGTTAGGGTATGATTCAGATCTGCTCCATCATGCAGTAAAGGCCTCTAAGCTATTGCCCCTCGAATATATTATTTTTATTCATGGAGCATACATGTCATGAAAGAAAAATATACAAAGGCCGGATTGCACAACAAAACTGTTAAAATTTATCATGATTAAATTCTTCAAGGTCCAATCCGAGAAGGGGTTACTAAGAAGAAGGCTTCTCTGATTGGTTTTGGGGCATTTAATCGGGATTAAAGTTGACAGAATTTTTGCAACCGGGTGTAAGAGGTTTACAGTTTAATCGCCAAAACAAACCTCATTTTCACTCAAAACAAATGTTGTTCTTCAGAAATAAGAATTCAATATTAGAAATTGAAACCAAACTGAATATTAAGAAAACAGAGAAAAGTTAATCATCACCACTGGTTTTATCTTATACAACACTGCAATTCTACAATGCACTCTATACCTGTATATACGGACTTTACATAACCGGCAAAACAATAGGCTGTTATCTCATCAAATATACATGGTGCTATGTAAACGTACTATGTATATATTTGTAGACATGAGAGAGGCCTCTTATTTCATGAAATACAGACAGAGATATGTATATGTTTTGTAGACATGCAGATGGAGATAGACAATAGGTGTATGCAGTGATAATGCAACAATAAACCTGGGGGTGGTGTTGTATCGTGGGATTCATCCAAGGGCATTCCCACATAAAATATAAATACATGTATATTTTCTCTTATAAGATTTATATCGGAGTCTTAATTATTCATTTCTGTTGCATTAACAAACGGTAATTTCATATTAGGAGTTAATCTGTTGATTATCTTTCTATTTTACCCTTGGTTTTCTTTGTTTTCTATTTATCTTCCCTTGCTTGCTGTGTCATAAGTATTTGCTATTATTTATTCTATGCTTTTCCTCAACTTTTTGTTTGTATTTACCTTATCTTCTTCTCACTCTCTCCACTAATCAGTACGGGATTCATTACTGAACCCGTTTTTATTCTCATTTTCTTTATAGTTTTCCTTCTACCTCTACTTTTTCTTCTCATTTTAGATTTTATGTAATGCTGTTTCTAAATATTTCTTCCTTCTTCTTATTCACCTTCCTTGTCCTACTCCTCCTCCACCATCCCCTCCGTCTCCACACCTCCTTCCACATTCCTTCTTCACTGATCCTGCTTCTGCTCATTCTTCGTCCTCCTTTTCTTCATCATCATCTTCTTCTTCTTCTTCTTCTTCTTCTTCTTCTTCTTCTTCTTCTTCTTCTTCTTCTCCATATCCTCCTCTCCTTTCCTATCTTCTTTCTCCATCTCCTTCATTTCTTCATTTTTTCTACACCTTCTTTTTTGCATTCTAGCTCTCCCCCTCACTTGTCTTGTTCTTTCCTACTCCTTCTCATCTAACTTTCCCTTTTCATCTGTTCTGCCCAACTCTTTCCTCTGTCTTCTCTTCTCCCTCTTTTCTCAATCATTTTTCTATCCTTATCGATTTATTATCTGTTTTCCTATTGGGCATGTCCTATTCTGCTATCTTATTACTTTACTTGCCCTACCTACTACAATACGAGAGGAAAGTATTGCTTTCCAAAAAGTTCTAGGTACCCCAATTTCATGTTTGACTTTTTAAGGTCCCCCGAGTCTAAAACATGTTTTTTCTTCGTTTAATCCTACTTTCTCATCCTAATTTCTTTATTCTATTTTGTCTTCTCCCATCTTTCATCAGTCATTTTCTCTCTTCATCTATTTATTACTGGTTTCCACATTCATTCCTGGACCTGTCCTCTTCTGCCATCTTCTTCTAATTATTCAACTTTCTCATCCGACTTTTCTTGTCAAGTTTTGCTTTATGTTTCTCTGAACCCTTCAATAGGTCAACTCAATCAATCATTACCATTAGCAAGGTTGAAACACAGCATTTCACAATCCAAAACGATCTTCCAGTGTTGTAATTAAATTCAGATTGACTCACAAAAAGATATAACTTTGATTATTGTGACATTTGTTCTTTCAAATTGTCTTAACAATATCATCTTAACATCTCTTCTTTACGATTGCCATAATGAGGTCCACGTTGTAATGGCAGTGGAGAAAGATAGAAGAATAACGTTGTCGATTCTCTGCCTTGCCACTGCCTCCTATAGAGAATAACTGACTATGTCAGCTGATTAACTATTTATTATTGTTTGAAATTGATCAATTACATTTTTACTAGCTGTCAGGCTCGCTTGCGCTCGCCATATTCTTCTAGCCAGGGTCTCCGCCCACTGGACCCCCGACTGGATCGTCCAAAAATGAGATCATCGGGCTCTCTTCGCTCGCCTCCATTTTCCGTTTGAGCATGCTTCATTCCATCAGAAAGTCAAAGTACTGAGAAAACGCAGAAAAGCTTATAAAAACGCTGATTTTGGGCGTATCTTTGACGTTATTGCAATTCCTTTTAACACAACAAGTATTACACCCTAGCTGAGCTTCTGTACTTAATTTGAACAATTTCTGTTCATTTGTTCTCGATAAAGCTGAGAAAACGCTAAAAAACGCTAATTTTTGGCGTATCTTTGACGTTATTGCAAATTCCTTCTAACACAACATTATTATACCCTAGCTGAACTTCTGTACTAAATTTGAACATTTTCTGTTCATTTGTTCTCGATAAAGCTGAGAAAACGCTAAAAACGCTAATTTTGGGCGTATCTTCGACGTTATTGCAAATTCCTTCTAACACAACATTATTATACCCTAGCTGAGCTTCTGTACTAAATTTGAACATTTTCTGTTCATTTGTTCTCGATAAAGTTGAGAAAACGCTAAAAACGCTGGCGTATCTTTGGAAATTTTTCCAAATCCGTTCTTAGTGCGCCTCTAAAGGGCCAACTGAACATACCTACCAAATTTGAACGTTTTTGGTCCGGTAGATTTTTAGCTCTGCGAGTGAGTGAGTGAGTCAGTGATTGAGTGCCATTTCGCTTTTATTAAAATAGATTCCTCAAGATATAATATTTTTTAATGATTCAATGATGAATTTTCATGATTGAGATTGAATATTTTGTTAATTAATTACTCCTTAGTTAAACAACTCCATTGTTAACAACAATCTGGCAACGTTGCGGAGTAGAAAGTATGGCGCGATCTGCTTTGTCGAATGATAGACAAGGGTAGCAGCCCCAATGTTAATCAATACTGCCATTACGACGT
>NW_024095523.1:0-7017 GCF_014356525.2 Nilaparvata lugens
CAATTCTGTGTTATTGGTTCGTTTACAGTCCCCGTATACAGTCTTTCCTTATCTTATGCACAGTGCGACTTATCCACTGTCGCGACTAAATGGCACCATAGAGAAACAATAGCGTAAGTAGATATCCCATGGTATAGGCGTTTATGTCGCAACTTTTACTGTTATCTCAAGCCGATTACTGTCGATTTTACTGTTTTGACCGGGTGAGAGTGTATGAACGGCACAATATGAGGACTACCAGCGTCATAAAGCTTCACGGAAAAGAACTACGTGGACTATAGGCTTGAGATAACAGTAAAAGCTGCGGCATAAACGCCCTATACTATGGGATATCTACTTATGCTATTGTTTCTGTATGATGACACCTAAAGACTGAACCATTGCTCGGTTGATACTGCAACTCAGTGGAGGGGAGAAAGTTTTGAAATGCATAGGTGACTCATTCACTGACACCACCCCATTCAATAGTTTTGTGCAGCAAAAAAACCGACACTGTTGTACTTTTTACAACAGCGCGACTGCCGGAAGGTTAAAATATTTTTCACCTATCATGTTTAGATTCTAGGCCTACACTGCGACGTTGGAATATCGTAGGCCAGGGCTTTGTATTACAGGTGGCTATGAGATTAGTCGACAGTAATCGGCTTGGAATTTGCAACGTAAATGACTCATACCAAGACCTCTTATGCTATCTGTTCTCGGTTATAGATAAACCGAATCTGTAAAAAATGAGGTTTCTTCACAAAACCAATATCTATTTTAGAAGTTGAAAATTTGATAGGTACGGTATTTGAAGTTGTACAACGATTTATTGCTTGCAGAGTCCATGGACTAGTGAATGGAATCAGATTCGATCCAGACTCAGTTCTGTTGAGTGAGAGATATCAGACAGTGAATGGCCACTATCTATTTGGCCCTGAAACCGTGTTGGATGTTGAAGATATCATATCTAATAGTCTGGTGGATGGTGTCAACATCACATACTTGCTCGATCAACAGGTATGTATTTTATTTGTTTGAATATGTGTTTAATTTAATTCGATTTTCTCTCATAAATTACACGTATTTCATTTGCTCTACCGATTCACATGAATGCTATTGCACAAATAACAATCATAGTATATTAGGAAATTAATAACCTATTGAATGAGAAACCAAATTAATATGTCATCATCCAGTTGTGATAATTCTACTGCTGTCTATTATTACTGTTTTGGCCGCGTGAGAGTGTAAGAACGGCACAGTAGAGAGTCTACCAGGGTCACATCGCTTTACGAAAAATCTGGTGTGGCACACTTACACAACTATCCTTGCCGTTAGAAAAATGATCACCTGACGCTAGTAGTGTACACACGCATCTCAAGTCTACTACTTTTCAAAGATCTGAGCCAGCTGGTGACAGGACAATAACGGCAAACACACGAGGTCTGCTATCTCTTCTTAGTGAATGATTTAATAGAATCAACAGTTGTCAACAGTTTGCAATTGAAATAATAACATTTTCTCGAATTTCGAGCTTATTTTCAATTTTAGGTAAAAATGTTACTAAACATTAATTGTAGAGATTTTCATGCTCAATCTTTTCCACTTGGATTTTTTTTGTTCAAATTGTATCTGAAGCCTGATAATTGGGAATCTAAAATCAAACTTTACCTAGATGGGGCGGAGCTCCTGAAATTTTTACAGATATGGGACTTGTGGCAGTTGATAGAGCTTAACAATGACTATTTTAGGTATGAATTTAATAAAAATCGTTGGAGCCGTTTTCGAGAAAATAGCGAAAAACCCTGTTTTTGACTACATTTTCGCCATTTTAGCCGCCATCTTTGATTGAATTTGATTGAAATTGTTCGTGTCGGATCCTTATATTGTAAGGACCTTAAGTTCCAAATTTCAAGTCATTCAGTTAATTGGGAGATGAGATATCGTGTACACAGACGCACATACACTCATACACACACACACATTGCGTGTATGTGTGTTGGTGTTGTGTGTTGGTGTATGATTGTATGTACACACACACACATTGCGTGTATGTGTGTGTTGTGTGTGTATGAGTGTATGTACACACACACACACACACACACACACCACACACACACACCACACACACACACACACACCACACACACCACTTTTGGACTCAGGGGAACTTGAAACGTATAGAATTTACAAATTGGGGTACCTTAATTTTTTTTCGGAAAGCAATACTTTCCTTACCTATGGTAATAGGGCAAGGAAAGTAAAAACAACTACTAGGACTACCGGCTTGAGTTTTCATTGAAATTTGAAACATAAATGCCCTATACCATTGAATATCTTCTTATGCTGTCTTTTCTCTTTGGTATCATAATAAATGATACCGTATCATCTCAACTTGATACCCAACACCAACATTTTATACAAAACTTTGAATGGATTCTACAAACCCTGGGATATCTTCTTATCCTATCTTTTCTCTATGGTATCACCATAAATGATACTATATGAACACAATATTTACAGTATCATCTCAACTTCATACACAACACCAAAATTTGATACAAAACTTTGAATGTATTCTACAAACCATGGGATATCTTCTTATGCTATATTTTCTCCATGGTATCACCCTGAATGATACAGTATCACCACAAATGATACAGTAACAACGCGCGTAAATCTGTACGCATCTTTATAGGGCGTTAATGTTACAAATTTCACTGTTAACTCAAGCCGCGATAGTCCTAGTAGTTCTTCTTCGTGAAGCTATGTGACGCTGGTAGTCTCTCATACTGTGCCGTTCTCAGACTCGAACCCGGCCAAAACAGTAATAATAGACAGTAGTCGACAGTCAGCTATAAATTTTTGAACATAAACGATCTATACATGAGATACCTTCTTATGCTATCTTTTCTGTGTGGTATCACCATAAATGATACAGTATGAACACAATGATTGATTATCATAAATGATTCAGATGAACACAATATGATTGATTATCATAAATGATTCAGTATGAACACAATATGATGATTATCATAAATGATTCAGTATGAACACAATATGATTGATTATCATATCAACTTGATACACAACACGATAGATTATCATCTCAACTCGATACACAACACAATAATTTGATAGAAAACTTCCAAATTGAATGAATCTACAAACCATGGGATATCTTCTTATGGTTTTCTCTATGGTATGACCATAAATGATACAGTATCAACACAATATGATAGATTATCATCTCAACTTGATACAGAACACGATAGATTATCATCTCAACTCGATACACAACACAATAACTTGATAGAAAACTTTCAAATTGAATGAATCTACAAACCATGGGATATCTTCTTAGGTTTTCTCTATGGTATGACCATAATGTACAGTATCAACACAATATGATAGATTATCATCTCAACTTGATACAGAACCGATAGATTATCATCTCAACTCGATACACACACAATAATTTGATAGAAAACTTCCAAATTGAATGAATCTACAAACCATGGGATATCTTCTTATGGTTTTCTCTATGGTATGACCATAAATGATACAGTATCAACACAATATGATAGATTATCATCTCAACTTGATACACATCACCATAATTTGATACAAAACTTCCAATGAATGAATCCACAAACCGTGGGATATCTTCTTATGCTATCTTTTCTCTATAAGTGAACGTGACTGGCGCAATCGATGTATAATCATTAATATATTGTGTGTGGCAGAAATCAATTTTTTAATTTGATATATGATTGCTCTCTTTTTTATGTTAATTACAGGTATGCAAAGACGATACCAACCACCTGATAACAGGCAGCAAGAGGTTCAGATCTCGTTTCTCGGTGGCCAACCAAGTGGAGATGCGACGCCATTTTAATGACATCGATCTGGTCCAACTCCACAATCAGCTGATGAGTCCCTACGAGGGTCTGGCCAAGGATAATCGGCTCACTGCACTGGCCAGCATCAGGAAGGATGTGGAGCTCAGTCTCGCTACGCGCGCCCACCTGTTCACCGGCTGGGAGAAAGTGACACAGGTTGCGGGACGGATTAGGTTGGCTTTGCCGTTGGATGGGAGGATGGAGCGGGTGGTTTTTGTTGGGAGATTTACCCCTGAAGAAGTAAGGATGCGGTTGTCGCTGAATTATTGGGATGTGAGGGGCAGGAGGTTTGTTGAAACAGGTATGCACATTTTTTAAAAATAATTTCATTTTTGCCATAGTCATTCAATCTCAGCTGTTTTCCATGCATGAAATTAAGCCGGTAAACATCTGTTTGCAGAACAAATAAACATATGATTCTCATTACAGCATACTCTACTGTGATGAAACCATATGTTTTCTTTGCAGTCGAGTATGTTTCCTAGTTACGAAATAGGAACAGCAAAACTGCTTCAAAAAACCACCTTCAGCGCTCCAGGTGGAAGTTTTGTCAACTTCCACAAAATTCCTGATTCCGAATTTGTAAACTAGGTTATGTTTATAGAATGCATGTAGTAACTTCAGCAAAAGCAGGTAATGTTTTATATTTCTCAATTATTATTCTTCTTTAGATTATTATGACAAAAATAGTTTACATTACTTGGACGTGGATGTTGCCGTGCTACCAATTTTTCCTTTAACGGTTGGAATAGCATTTAACACCTATCAACCTAAGGATAGTTTGTCGGCTCCAATGAAATAGATTCTTGATAAATTGTGAATGGATCTATTGCCTATGAATGAGAAATCCAGTTTTCAGAGCAAATTAACTTATAATCTTCAGATGAATTTATACAAATACACAAAGAAATATATATTAAGCCTAATTAGTTTAGAGTAACTACGAACTAAAATACTTATCTAGTTTACAGTTGAAACACAGTGGCTATTGGCTTGACTACACTAATAGCTAATTATGAACAAAACAGAACACAAAAATTTGTATAAAACTCAATTTAAAACATTAATAAACGAAAATGATTCAGAGCAAAACTCCACAACAACACTTGTAGCCAGCCATTTTTCTAGAGAGGCCTGAACAGGAAAAACCTAAGTTTGCAAGTCACCAAGCCAACGCCTTGTTCGGTATCGATTTTTAACAGACACGTCACCAAAAAATTATAACTTACAAGTTTAGAATTCACATTCTACATCTGTTCTCAATAAAACTTTATTTTGAAAATTTTATTTTAAATTTTATATATATCTCGATTTAAATAAACCAGTTATCTAGTAATTTTGTTAACCCTGCCTCGGTGACACCATGGAAAGCAACAAACATTTACGATAATAAATTCTCCGTCAAAAAGTTTGTCCGTCTATTGATGACTCTGATATTTACTATAAAGTTCCATAGATCTCGAATTGAAGATTCGATTCAAATGTGAGAAAAATGTAATATTACAATGTATTTTGCAGTGCTCGAATGAAACTCTAGTCTCAGCTAACGACTAGAAACATCATTCTCGCCTGCAAAAGGCCCCTTCCCGTCCATGTGACGTAAGATACTATTACACATGTACAAAATCAAAACAATGATAGAGAGAGAAACAACAGAATTAATCCAAAACTATGTCTCTCCCGAATTGAGATAGTCTATGTGCCAGTTCGAATAAGGTTATAATAACGGTTATAATGTAAAACCGTTGTAAGGTTATTTATAATATTTTATAATTCCACAAATTTTACCATCCAAATATATACACACACTGAAAATTTGAAATCTGGGTTAGCTATAATATCAAAAACAAAAAGTATTACACTTTAATATCCATTTATAAATGGAAGATATGGAAAAAACTTGTAAAATTTCAAGCCACATAAAACAAAAACACTATCACCATATTAGTGATTTCAGTCCTCAATGTTTTATTTTGAACATAATTTTTGTCGTATGATTTTGATGAATGAATGGCTGTAGAGTCGAACCATGTTGCGAATTGTTAAAACATAAAAAGGCTAGTGAATTATTTTTTCTCATTTCAATAATTATTGTGGTATCTCTATTGTTTTTCATTTGTGAACCTATTGAAAATTGATGATTAAAATATTTTATAGATAAGCTGGCTCTTCACATTATTTCAGATGAACGTAGATTCTTCATGAAGAGACCATTAATGCAACTGTTGTTGAAACTGCCACTGGTGAAAATAGACTTTTCACATTATTCAAAAGCAGCAGTAAGTACACATTTATTTTAAAATAATTATTAAGATAAAGTAATAAATGAATTACGAATTAATATAATCTTATCTTCTGTGGGATTATTCCTTCTAAGGTGGGGAATATCTTCTGAGGATGTTTCTTCTGAGTAGTAGCATAGCCACCTCTAATA
The DNA here is from genome assembly GCF_014356525.2 of Nilaparvata lugens. Classification (NCBI taxonomy): domain Eukaryota; kingdom Metazoa; phylum Arthropoda; class Insecta; order Hemiptera; family Delphacidae; genus Nilaparvata; species Nilaparvata lugens. The sequence goes on from NW_024095523.1 coordinate 6,322, forward strand.
CAAGGCCGCGGCCTACAATATTGCAACATCGCAGTGTAGGCCTAGAATCTAATACATGATTGGTGAAAAAGATCAGCTGGTATTTTTTTAAATCTTTTTCATCATCATGTATTCGATTCTAGGCCTACACTGCGACGTTGCAATATCGTAGGCCGCGGCCTTGTATTAGAGGTGGCTATGGTAGTAGTTATCTTCTAAAGGACCTCATTATATCATTATTTTGTCTACTTTGAGGTACTAGTAGTTTCTGTGAACAGTAGACCTAGCGCTCAGTAAGTTACATTGACCGTTTCTTATGTTTTCTCAAAATTAATAAATAATTTATCAATTAAAAATGTCTAGAAAAAATCTTAAATAAACATAGAGCTTTCTGTCCTATCGTACCGGACGTGTCGTCCGGAATGTGAGTGTGAGCGCTGTTATCAGGTCTGGCTGCAACTGTCTACAACGTTGATGGAAATACATTTTAAGATGTTCGATGTTTTTAAACGGGTAGTATTATAAAATAGTCAACTGTCTACTAACGTGAAGGAAAGATACATTTCAAGATGTTCGATGTTTTTTTGAACGGGTAGTATTATAGTCAACTGTCTAACGTTGATGGAAAAATACATTTTCAAGATGCTCGATGTTTTTGAACGGGTAGTAGGATAGTCCACTAGACAGCTGATTCATGATGAATAACAACCTGGGCGA
>NW_024095524.1:0-7425 GCF_014356525.2 Nilaparvata lugens
CGACAAGGTGGGCCGACACCAACCTGGGCTGACGACAACCTGTCGAATTAGATCTTGACAACTGAAAACCTGATGTACTTCTCAAAGTTTAGATACTGTAGACGCCAATGCAAGAAGTTTCATTCAACTCTGTTTTTCACGAACCATTGAAGAATATTGAGCTACATTTACACCAAAGTTATTAACAAAATGTAAATAGCTTAATCCTTATATTAGGATATATTACTAGCTATTACCATAGAGAAACAATAGCGTAAGTAGATATTCCACGGTATAGGGCGATTATGTCGCAGCTTTTACTGTTTCTCAAGCCGATTACTGTCGATTATTGTCGATTTTTACTGTTTTGACCAGGTAAGAGTGTATGAACAGAACAATATAAGAGACTACCATCGTCATAAAGCTTCACGGGAAAGAAATACATGAACTATCGGCTTGAGATAACAGTAAAAGTTGCGACATAAACGCCCTATACCATGGGATATCTTCTTATGCTATTGTTTCTCTATGCTATTACTCATATTACCAGCTATTACTTATATTACTAGCTATTAGATTGAACATATCTTATCATACACATGATGAACATATATGTTTGTCAAGTTCCGTTCAATCAAACATAGAACTTATCATACACATGATGAACTTATGTGCTTGTCAAGTTCCGTTCAATCTAATAGAATCCATATGGACGGGAAAATGGACATTTTGTTGATAACATTATGTATATTTGGACTGTAAATTTTGTGATCTTATATAAAGTGTTTTTCATAACTCATTTGGACTATTTTTATCAAAATTAGGGAGAGGAACAGTTTTGGGTTTATCCTGTTGATTCTCTCCCAATCATTAATTTGATGTTGTTATTAAGGAATGTAATAATAATATGAATCTATAAATAAATAAATAAATAACTCTGGTGTAAACGCAGCTTTAGTTCCCGGTTTCTCAGTCGTTCAATGAACAATGCTATAGCTTTTGATTCAATTACTTCATATATTCAATAAATTCTTAATGGTTTCTTAAACATATTCATAGAATCCATAGCTATGGAACGATTTATCTGTTCAATGAATCTGGCAACATGGCATAATCCCAAACCGGCCACTTTCGTAAATAAAGTTGGTGCCGGTTGCACAAAAGTCATTTGAATTTTAACCGTGATTAATCCCACGAGAATTAATCGGAGAAGCCATTTTATCGTATAGGCCTTCTCTGATTGGTTCTCGTGAAATTAATCACGGTTAAATTTAACTGGCTTTTGTGCAACCGGGGCAGAATCTCTAAGTACCTACGTAGCTATGAATGGGCGTCCCAATATTATTTAAATAATCAATTCCTTGCCTCAAGTAATGGAAAATCCGTTAGAGATTGGGTTATAAGTGACGTTACACTGTATTTATTTCTCTTACCAAATCCACCAAGTTAAGAAATTTTCAAACAAATATAACTTTTATAAGAAGTTTTCTGAGTTTGGTACGTGAGAAGATAGCCTTGCTGCCTACGTGATCTAATAACTTCTTCCAAGCAGTGACTTTCAAGGTAACAGAAATATTCTCTCCATTTTTTCCTTGGTTTGTACAAATTCAATCTATTCAGCTATAGGATCCAAAAATGCCCTTTTTACTTTCCTTGCCCTATTACCATATGTAAGGAAAGTATTGCTTTCCAGAAAAAATTAAGGTACCCCAATTTCTAAATTTCTATACGTTTCAAGGTCCCCTGAGTCCAAAAAACTGGTTTTTGGGTATTGGTCTGTATGTGTGTGTGTGTGTGTGTGTGTGTGTGTGTGTGTGTGTATATGAGTGTATGTGCGTCTGTGTACACGATATCTCACCTCCCAGTTAACGGAATGACTAGAAATTTGGAACTTAAGGTCCTTTCACTATAAGGATCCGACACGAACAATTTCGATCAAATGCAATTCAAGATGGCGGCTGAATGGCGAGAATGTTGTCAAAAACAGGGTTTTTCGTGATTTTCTCGGAAACGGCTCCAACGATTTTGATCAAATTCATACCTAAAATAGTGATCGATAAGCTGTATCAACTGCCACAAGTCCCATATCTGTAAAAATTCAGGAGCTTCGCCCATCAATGCAGATAGATTCCAATTATCAGGCTCCAGATACAATTGAAACGGAAAAATCAAGTGGAGTAGATTGAGCATGAAAATCTCTCAATTAATGTTCAGTAACATTGCCACCTAAAATTGAAATAAGCTTTAAATTCGAGAAAATGTGATTATTCAATTGTATATTATTGTTGATTCTATTAAATCATTCACATGAAGAGATATCAGACCTCATGTGTGTCTCCAGCGTTATTGCCCTGTCACCAGCTGGCTCAAATCTTTAAATAGTGGACTTAAGATGCGCGGGAACACTAGCGTCAGGTGATCAATTTTCATAACGGCAAGGAAAGTTGTGTGATTGCGCCACACCAGATTTTTTTAAAAAACAAATAAATATATGATCCTCATCATGATTAACTTGTTGAAAATTTATACAGAGTGAGTCATATGTATGGGAACCCTTCAATAAATTGGAGACTGTTGTAGATATAATACTGTAACTTTCAGGATAAGTTATTGGTCAAATACTCTACCTTTTGACGTACAACTGACATTATAATACCACCTCATGTGTGCCTTAGGGGTTGTAACTCAAATATTTTAAATGTAAACATCAATTGTTGTGTACATCATTTTGAAGGCCTTTTTAAAACAAGAAAGATAACATCGATAAAAATGTTTTATGATACTTGTATCAAAAATGGCAGAGGAAGAGTATTTAACCAATAACTTATCCTGAAAGTTACAGTATTATCTACAACTGTCTTTTTTTTTTAGATTACGTCCTAAAGACTCCAGTCATGGAGTATAAGACAAGTCATGTTATTACATAATAATTCTAACACTAAGTCGTTCAACCTAGTTTAGGTTTGAAAGGAATTCTTGTACACTATAAAAAGCTCTATCGACTAAATATTTTTCATTGTTTTTTGAAAATCTTCAAATCATCAGCACTTTTCAAGATTTGAGGTAGCTTGTTATAAAATTTCCTACCATTTAATCTGTTTTTGTTCAAATAACCTACTATTGTGACCCATTATTATAATCTGCTCTGTTTTCGCTATTATAACTCATGAACAGCTGAATTCTGGATCACACCACTCGTTTTCACATGCATTACAACTTCATATACATACAAAGATGGCAAAGTTAATAGACCAAGCTTTTTAAATAAAGGGCTACAAGAGTAAACCTATTCACTTTCGCTATACATCTGAGTGCCTTCTTTTGAATCTTAAACACTCTGTCCATATTTTGTTGAGGAATTACCCCATACTAAAATAGCATACCTAATATGAGATAGTATAAGTCCATGGTGAGCAGTTAACAGTAGTTTTTTATCATTCAGCCTCCAATCTATTGGAGGGTTCCCATTCATATGACTCACTCTGTATGTATAATGAATAATATTATGAATAACAGATGAAAATTACTGATATATGACAATTATTTGAATTCTTATGTCTTTTCCCAGGCTGACAAATAATTTTTGAATAGTAGCACTCATCGAATTTCCATCTAGCTGTTCACCCTGTTGTCAATATTTGCAGTAGCAGAAGTCTTCGGGGTGATTGAAAGCATTTAATTTGGATTCTAGTTCAATAATAATATAATATATATAATACATAATATAATATACTATGAATAACGGATGGAATAACTGAGATATGACAATTATTGAAATGCTAATGTATTTTCCCGGGCTGACAAATAATTTTTGAAAAGTAGCGCTCATCGAATTTCATCTACATGTTCACCCTGTTGTCAAATTTGCAGTTGCAGAAGTCTTGGGTGATCAAAAGCATTTAATTTGGATTAATTTCGTTCAATAATAATGAATAACATTGTAACTGGAGCATTTCAAAGTAGAATATATATGCACGTGTCAATCGAGATATGCTTCCCAATTATAATTAATTTACAATGCTCACCATATTGCTGTTTGCTGAATGTATCCAGTCGCAAAGGAGATTCCAATTTCAATATTAAATCCAAGCATTGATTGTGTGTTGAATTAAACGTTTTCCTGGTTGGGTTGGGGCTCCCGTAATTGTTAATTTGGAAGTCTCATTACCAGTTTACACGAGTTTCTCAGATTTAGGGTAGCCTACGGGAATTTCAGATTTAGATTAAAATATTACTGAAGAGAATTCAACGAGAATAATTATGATCAAATGCGTTTCAATGTGGCGGCTAAAATGGCGAAATGTTGTCAAGAAAAGGCGTTTTTCGCGATTTTCTCGAAAACAGCTCCAACGATTCTATTAAAGTTATACCTGATATAGTAATCGATAAGCTCTATCACACTGCCACAAGTCCTATATCTGTAAAGTTTCAGGAGCTCCGCCCATCTATGCAAAGTTTGATTTTAGATTCTCAATTATCAGCTTCAGATACAATTTAAACAAAAAAAAGCGAATGGAAAAGATCCAGTATGAGAATCTCTACAACTAATGTTTTGTAACATTTTCACCTAAATTGAAATAAGCTCGAAATTCGAGAAATGTGATTATCCAATTATTGCAACTGTTGATCTATTACATGATTCACTATGAAGAGATAGCAGACCTCGTATGTCTCCAACGTTATTGTCCTGTCACCAGCTGGCTTGGATCTTGTTTATAAGTAGACTTGATATGCGCGAGAACACTAGCGTCAGGTGATCAATTTCCATAACGGCAAGGAAAGTTGTGTAGTGCGCCACACCAGTGAGTTCGCACGGTCAATTAAAGGAAATCATTTTGAAGATATAGATTTAGATATTTCGAGGAATATTGTTATTAAAATTTTCCTATCAACTTGTTCCAGTTCTCCAACAAACGACAAATCTTATTTTCATGAAGATAAAAATAAACATTTTAGATCCTCCAATATGACACTCATAACATTCATACTACAGATAACACTCGAAGTCTGCAAAATCGTCATGCAAATTAAATCAATAAGGCCATGTGTTGCATCAGTGACGGATTTGCCGACTGAATATCTTATTTCGCCGATAGCTTGGATAGTATGACATTGAAGCTTTAAAACTTCTAACAATTCTTTTCTATGAGCTTGAATACGTAGTATATTTTATCTTTATTGTTTATTGATTCATACAATAAGTGCATCATTACTATACCCATTATTATTATTACTATGCATTATTACTATTACCCATCTGATAGGGAGAGAAAAAATAAGGTAACCTTGTGCTATTCCTCTCCAAATTTATATAAGGTTACACATAGTCCCAAATAGGTTGAGTCTTGTAGTTGTTCACTTCACAAAATGTTCAGTCCTTAATTATTATCACAAAGTAGATTTCTAACAACTACAAGACTCGACCAATTTCGGTGTATGTGTAACCTTATCTAAATTTGGGAGAGGAATAGCTCAAGGTTACCTTATTTATCCTCTCCCTATCATCTTGATGATGTACTTATTGTATGAATCAATAAAGAATACAAAATATGCAACTACATCAAGGGAGAAACGCTCACGTTTGACACGTCAAAGTGTAGTCCAATATATTACTAATATTGAAATGAAATGAAAATGAAATGAAATTTATTGATTCCTTTCACAAAAAACAAAACTAATTACAATTTAAAAAAGTAGGAACTAAGTTGACCACTCTAACCAGTATTCGTGGTCAACTTACAAAAAAAAAATAATCATCATTACTAAATGATATGATAATCATAATGTCATGATTCAGTTTGAATTATTCTAATCATCAGAAAGTTTGTTATTTATTTCAGTTTATTTAAGTCAATAAAAGCCATTATCTAGCTCTTCAATGGTCTCCATATATTACACTAAACAATAATAATGATTATAACTGATTTAAAATTATACAAAAATAAAATCCATTGATTTTTGAGTCCAGCATCAATTAAAAAATCTGTTGCACTCCGTGACGTCTTCAAACCAATGTTGAACAAAAATATACAACCAGTACAATTTATCTTGAATATTCAAAAAAATATAGTTATCATTATTATTTTAAATGAATGTATTAAAAAACCATTACTTCTCGACGATATATTTCTCACGATTCTAATTATCGAAAAGAGAAAAAAAATGTATATAATGTTTTAATCTGGATTATAGAACCTGCTTTTTATAACATATTCATACTTATGTCAGTGTTGCATCAGAAAACTAATTCTTGGAAAGACATTAGCCAAGCTCTTAAAAGTTTAAAAAAAATTAATATCTTCAGATGATTTGATCGTATGGTATTTGATTGAAATATTTTGGAGCTACATATTGGAATGATTGCTTGAAAATTGATTTATTGACTTTTGGTAAACGAAACATTCTTGTTTGATTCTTCTTGTATTGTAATATAAATTCTCTGTACCAGTATTGCCAGCTCTGACATAGAATAGCTTCAAGACTTATATAAAAAAAAGATGTTGTAGAGGTAATGCTCTTATGAAGGAAAATAATGGAAAAGAACTTTCTCTTCTAGTACTGTTGCACGAATTATATTATTCTGAGATTCTCTCCGCTTTTCAAGGTAACTCTTACAAGCACCCCCCCCCCCACAGCTGAGAATCCATATTGCAGTCTGGATTGTACTAGTGCAAAATATAATATTCTTAAGAGATTAAGATCACAAACATTTTTCAATAGATAAAAACGTTCTCACCGATGATTTAATGCTCTTATGCAAGTTTTTGAAGTGGATGTTCCAATTCAAATTTTGATCAAAGTTAACAACCAATACTCAAACGTTGTAGTTCTTTCTATCATTTCACATTGCATTTATTCTGTTACACTGCAAATCATGAAAAACCAGTGGGGATGGAAAATCAAAACGTTTGTTACACTAAAGGGGCATATTACATAAAATATTAGACATTCCCAAAAATTATTGGATATTATGTTTATTTGGAGGAATAAAAATCTATTCTATTTTAATGACAAATCACAAGCTTCTCCATAACGTCCAACTTTACAATCACTATAGTGAGTCCACGTTATAATGGCATTGGAGAAGAAGAAAGATAGGAGAACAACGTTGCCGATCCTCTGTCTTGTCATTGCCTTTCATGGACGGTAGACGATACAGGTTTATTGATGTAATATTAACGGTTCATTCTTGTTCAAAATATAAAAAAATTATATTTTATCAAGCAAGAAATTATATTTTTCAATGATTTCATAATTAAGATAAATATTTTGTTAATCATAAATTCTACATTGTCAAAAGACGATCTGGCAACAGAGCAAAGTGCATAAGAGATAGCGCTATCCGCTTTGTATAATGTAGACAAGGATAGCAATACCATTGCTAAACAAAAACTGCCATTATAAACGTGGATCCCACTATAAAAAGTAAATTCGTTTTGGTTTTGT
>NW_024095525.1:0-6988 GCF_014356525.2 Nilaparvata lugens
TCTGATAGTCGAATCCATCTCCTTGTATAGGGTTATCTTAATCCCATCAACACCCACCTTGAATCTCAAGGCCAAGGGCCGAATCACCAGCAACGGCACGGGCAACACTCTCCCCCTTGAAATTAAATACCTAACAACAAAACAGAGGGTAGAGAATCCGGATAGGGGGAGAAGTGTAGGTTCGGTATCTCCACCTGTCAGTACAGCTACTGACCCCGACCCATATATCCGCTGAAGCTAGATAGTGTATCTAATAGATTAAATGTTAAGTTTTCTTTAGTATTTGTAAATCTTGGACTGTCTAGTTGGTTTTGGCGTTCTGAGTGTTTGCTACTACATTGACATCCTTCAAATCACGTCCCGCACAACCTGCCTGCTGTTTCTTGATACTTTCCGCCTGCCGAACCCTGTATTGCTCTTTTCAATGTCAGAGAATTATCCAACTGTAATCTTTCTGACACCTTGTTGTTCAAAACGCAATGGAAATCATGTCTCCAATAGTATTATTTCCTCTTTCAAGTTCCAAATTGCATCCTTCAGCTAATTTATGTAAATCATTCACAAATGAGCCCACTAGTCTTCTGTTCACTGTCTCCATTTGAATAATTTGGCAATTTTTTTTTTCTCAGTTTGTAACTTTATTGTGTATAGTGAGGTAATATTGTAAGATTTTTAACAATGTCCAATGATACTGAAGTTTCTCTTTCCTTTTTTCTTGTTCTTTTTAGTTTCGTTATTTTTTGTCTTTCTCAATTTTGAAGTGCTAACTGTGGACACTCCCTTTTTCTGCCCAAACAGGTTTTTGTAATCTTTGGGACTATTTCCCAAATAATGATTATCTGCAATGTACCTGGAATACATTCTAGGTTAACATAATACATTCTGTATTCTAGGTACCTTGGATATACTGTAAAAAAAGAAAATACTTTTACTTTCCTTTTCGTATCTGGACATTCTCTAAGTTTCCCCAGCCCAGGAGTGGGCTAGGTCTTCTGCAGGTACATTCCCCCTCCAGAGGTCAGCTGTGCAGTGAACAGGGCACAGTGGGCACTGTGTGAGGTGATCGATGTCCTGTGCCTTTATACACAATCGAGAGAAAATAAATTGACTTGATTTGATCCAAAAGTCAATTACAGTTATTCTCAGTATTACCTGAACCAACTATACATTGTTCAACTGTATGGATGAGCCTGTATTATTGTTGAAAAAATAAATATTCTATTGTGTTGAATACTGGTAATAGCCTATACCGTATCTTACTAACTTCATCATTTTGTGATAATAAATTATCTAAGTTTTTGACAAATAATCAACTGGAAAATAATGAGTTATTGGTTGCTGTGAGGTGCATTTGAATAGTTCAATGCGATTGTCTAATATTCTTTGAGTCTGCGCAAATTGAGTTTGATCATATCTTCCTTGGTTTATTCAGAGATTTTCTTTCTTTCCTACTTGCTAACAGACTATTTTTCCGTATAGGTACCACCGACCTAAGTAAGATGATAGATCCTCAAGTTGTATTTTATCCCGACTGGTTCTTAGTATTATAGGCTACTCATATTCTTTGTTGTAGTGTCTTCATGAGAATAATGCATTGAGGAAACTATGAGAAAAAATCCATTTGAATTTCAGCAAGTTTTGGGAAAATATCACGTCTTGCTGTAGAAATCAGATCAAGAATCAAGAATCATTGGTAAGCTATCTATTTAGGAAGATCCAAGTTTTAACCTCATCAGACCAAGTGTACAGTATGGTGTAATGGATTTAACTCTATTCAGAAGTGTGTGTGTGTGTGTGTGTGTGTGTGTGTGTGTGGTGTGTGTATGGGCTGTGTGTCCACGATATCTCATCTCCCAATTATGGAATAACTTGAAACTTGGAACTTTAGGTCCTTATACTATAAGGATCTGACACGAGCAATTTCGATCAAATGCAATCCAAGATGGCGGCTAAAATGGCAAAAATGTAGTCAAAATTAGGGTTCTCGTGATTTTCTCGATTTCAATCAATCTATACCTAAAATAGTCATTGCAAAGCTCTATCAACTGCCACAAGTCTCATATCTGTAAATATTCTAGGAGCGCCACCCCACCTATGCAAAGTTTGAGTTTGGATTTAGGAGCTACGCCATTAATTCCCAATTATCAGGCTTCAGATACAATTTAAACAAAAATGAAAAAGATTGAGCATGAAATCTGTACAATTAATGTGAAGTAACAAAAATTGAAATAAGCTTTAAATTCGAGAAAATGTGATTATCCAATTACAATTTTCTTATGATTCTATTGAATCATCCACTATGAAGAGATAGCAGACCTCGTGTATCTCCAGCGTCATTGCCCTGTCACCAGCTGGCTCAAATCTTTGAATAGCAGACTTGAGAATGTTGAGATGCGCTTGAACACTAGCGTCAGGTGATCATTTTCATAATGACAAGGGAAGTTTTGTTTACGGAGGTAGTAGTACTAGTCGTCTCTACCGGAAAAATCTGGTGTGTTGCACTCACACAAATTTCCTTGCCATTATGAAAATTGATCACTTGACGCTAGTGTTCACGGGCATCTCAAGTCCACTATTCAAAGATCTGTGCCAGCTGATGACAGGACATTAACGCTGGATGCACAAGAGATCTGCTATCTCTTCATAGTGAATGATTTAATAGAATCAACAGCTGCCAACAGTTTGCAATATTGAATAATCACATTTTCTCGAATTTCGATTTATTCTCAATTCTATTTATTATTCATTCCTTCATTTGGAAATTTACATGGAAATGTTACTTAGCATTATTTTAGAGATTCTAATGCTCAATCTTTTCCACTTGGAATTTTTCGTTTAAATTGTATCTGAAGCCTGATAATTGGGAATCAAAATCGATCTTTGCATAGAGGAGGCGTAGCTCCTGGAATTTTTACAGATTTGGGACTCATGACAGTTGATAGAGCTTATCAATGACAATTTTATGATAGATTTGATCGATATCGTTGGAGTTCGTTTTTGAGAAAATCGCAAAAAACCGTGTTTTTTTGACAACTATTTCGCCATTTTAGTCACCATCTTGAATTGCATTTGATCGAGATGTTTGTGTTGGATTCCTATATTGTTAGGACCTGAAGTTCCAATTCCAAGTCTTTTCGTTAATTGGAAGATGAGATATCGTGTACACACAAACACCACCCCCACACACACACACACACAATAGGCAAGGGAAGTAAAAATGGGAATCACTCCACCATAATCACTATCAGCTCAGAATGCGAATGTAGAGTATAGTGCACAAATCAACCCAAGTATACATGAGTGAGTCGAAGAAACCAGCTCTGACGAAGTCAGAAAGTTGGCATCTGATTAACATTGGTTTGCTTTACGGTACTGATCTGTCATTAGACAAAACAGATATGGTAGCTTAATCCTCCAACCACGCACCGTTGCTGAATCAATGCATGTATCTACAAAGTAAATGAAAGGTATTCGAAGTTTTACATATGTTCAATTCACATTACAGTTAGATTAATTCAATTGACCAATATATTTACTTTATTAAACATCTATATTTTTTTATCTCTTCATTTCATGTTTGTTAAAGCCAACAGTTGAAGAGGGTGACTTGATAATTGCAGTGGATACAGTGTTTGCAGCTATTGGTTTTGGAACAGTCTGAGAAGAGAAAGAATGGAAACAAAATCAAGGAAAATATAAAGGATATTGAAATAATGTGCCCAGATTCCAACAGCAATTGTGTGAGTGATTGCTTACAATTGATAATGAATGGTAGTATTGTTGTAAATGTGCTTTTGTATTAACACTTTATTCATTAAAAGTTCACAATATAGAACAAGATAAAAATGAAATACATCATCTTTGAGCATCTCTCATAAAACTCCAACTATTAATAGTTATTTACTTGTAAACGTTCATTGATGAAACAGTCACTTGGAAACTGTGGTCACATGATTAGCATCCATGTAGGGCTTTTTCTACATCAATATCCCCCTTAGGGATTTGGTCTCCAATATCCAGATTTCCTGATAAGGTGCAAGACGATTAATGTGTACAACCTTTGATTTCGTTCTCCCTTCATTTTCTCAATCCTGTATAATTTATTATTCATCATATTATTTGTTCTCTTCACAATGTAGTATGGGGGGAACGCGCCAACTAGTCTCCCCGAAAACTAGTCTCCCCGACAGCTCCTTTTGAAACCAATTCGAGGGGATTTACTGACGGCGTGAACTAAGCTCCTGAAAGAGGACCTTTACGACGGGGGGACTAGTGTTGGTCGTCAGCGACCGAGGGCTTGTTGTCGTCTACGGTCGCGACAACTAGTCCCCTCTGAACCAGTAGGGGATTTACTGTCGGGAGATAGTTGACGCTAGCGTGCAAGGAGCTTGGTTGTTATCACCAAACCCGACAACCAAGCTCCTCGCTCGCTCTGAGTGCCGGAGTTTTGTGCGGTAACTGACATATATTTTCCATGCCTTACTCTATGGATTTCCTCAAACTCACGCCTGGTTTCTCTCAGTCATTCATAGCTTTTTTAAGAGTTATATCACATTTTTCAAGAACTAATAGTTCAAACTTCATAATGGATTTCCGCTTAGGTTGGTTCATATTTTTATGTTCTTATCCAAGAGCCACATTTCAAAACAACAAGCAAGTGAAGCAAGTTCCAAATACCCTTTGACTGATATGATGTACAGAGAGATCCGTTCAATGGGATTGCAGGCGAGCGAAGTGAGTCCCATTGACACTGCCGGGGTCCAGGGGTCATGGAATTACAGGCAGTGGCGGATCAAGGAGGATCCAGCAGCATATATAAAAATTTGAGTGAATTGAAAAATTTCAAAGTACAATATTAAGGTTTTATCGATGGAACTATTTGAGACTATTCGGCAGGCTCGCTTCGCTTGTCTGCATTTTTCATATTGGCATGCTCCTTTCCATCAAAAAGTCAAAAGAGACGTTCAGGAACTGTTTAATTCGAATATGTAGTGCAGATGGAGAAAATCGTGTTTCTATTGGTATGAATGAATAAGCTCTGTAGAGACTTTGTTAGGATATTATGAAAAATAATTGTATTTAGTTTAGGCAGTTAAAATTTGAGATGGGAATTTATTTATTTTAAGTTAATCAATGAGAATTACACAGCTTACAGAAAAGTACCACAGGCTTATACGTGATTAGGAAATGACGTGGTTAACCTACAATACATTCATATCAATCTCCTCAAGTATGAATTTCGCGAAAATGAAGAAATATGCATAGAAAACTAAATGAAAAACTGGAGAAAAGAATCCCTCTGATTTGTCACCGCCATTACCTCAAGTTTACAATTCAATTCAGTTGTTCCTGAAAACCCTGAAAAACACTTACTCTGAACTTAAAAAATATTACATTGACTGTGAACCACATTTAAACAATTTCTGTCCTAAATTAATGAAAACCGAAAATATATAAAATGTTGGAAAACGCCAGCTTTGAGCGTATCTTGGTACTTAAGTATCTTGGATACCTTGGTGGTACTTGCGTAAATTATGGGTACCTCTCAACATATATTTTTAGACCCTAGCTGAACATTTGGACCTAATTTAAACTTTTTTTTGTTCTCGTAAATGCTGAGAAAAAGAATCAAAACACTTATTTTGGGGCTATGTTTAATTAACGTTAATCCACATCTCTTCTAATAGACCATTTTGTACACCTAAAGCATACCTACTATTACTTTAGTAATAGTAAGACAGGTATTGCTTAGGGCCATGTATACGAGCGCTAATGCCGCGGCGTTAACGCGGCGCTGGCAGCGCTGAACCGTTATACAAGCGATGTTAGCGCGCACTATAAAAGTAACATTACTAAGTCAAGTTATCAGCGCTCGTATAACGTGACCTTGAGGTGCGTACAGATTTATGCCCGCAAACACGTGCAATTCATTTTTTAACAGCGATGCCCAGCTTTTTATAATCTGTATCTATTATATCCGTTTCTGTACGAATACAGATATAATCAGCTGATGGAAAGTGAAATTGGTCGTGCTCGCGGAGTGTAATCTGTACGCACCTGTTTACTAACTTTGAACATTTTCTGTCTATTACTTCTTTTTATAATCGAGAAACCACAGAAATGTTTTTAAACGCTGGAAAACCCGCTTATTTAGGTGTATCTTCTGCGTTATCCAAAGTCCTCCCACTACTACATTCTTACCCCTAGCTAGCTTCTGCACTCATTTGGATTTTCTGATCATTTGTTCTTGATAAAGCTGAGAAAACGCAAAAAAAACGCTGAAAATAATAATATCCCTTTGGACTCTACAAAGAGTTCCAGGCAAATCTTCGTAACTCGGATGGCCAGCAGTGCTGGCCAGAATGGTTTTCCCAGCTCAGCCTGTCACTCCGCACTTAGAAGCGAGCCTCCCAGGTCGATGGCCATCACTGCTGGCCACCAATCATTCCGACTCAAGCTCGAATGGCCAGCAGTGCTGGCCGTTGTACACATATTTTTCAATAGTCACGAGTAATCAGCCAAAACAATGACTCTCCCTGTTCAGTGGCGCGATCTATAGAGATAATTTGAACTATCAGAAGCGTCCTTTTGAAGAATTCAAAATAAACCAGTAGATCTGAACGGGCTGTCCAATGCTAAGCTATAGCCAAAAGTTTGTAAGGCGGAGTGAGTGAGACAGGCCTACCGTGTGGGATTCCCTTTCTCTCGTACTCATACATTAAAGCAGATTGTTGCAGCTCTTGAGTACGATTATTTTTAATTTGAAAAACGGATTTGAATGAGTATTAGGGCTATCAGTATTAGATCACAACCTTTTCTCTTAAATAGTTGTGATGTATATGTCGTAACATGCGTAGAATTGGATAAAAATACGACCGAGAATGGTGATGTATTTGGTTGCATTTGGATGCAAGAATGGGCATGTTAAAGGAAATAAAATACAATTTCACAGTTAAGTCAAACATTTTTAACTACACAAAAAATACTC
>NW_024095526.1:0-5000 GCF_014356525.2 Nilaparvata lugens
ACTCATATACTGTTTTATTCGGTGCCAAGGGGTAAATTACGGATTGGAAATGTTTTATTCAGTCTCGTTTGATCATCACTACAAGAAATACTCATATTCGTACTGAAAAATGTGAGAATAGATGAAGAATAAACACAACAATAAATTATTATCATATATATTTATAAAAAGTTATCAACTCAAAAAATGAGCTTAAAACCGAAAAAGCATCCAATCAAGAGAAACTCAAGTAAACGACAAAATGTGATCAATTTGCATCAACCCCAGAAGATGATATCGGTGTACTAATCCACAAAAAGATACACAATAAAGAAGATACACAGAGTGAGATATTTTGAGAATACACAAATGTATTCAACACACCACAAATTTCAGACTTGGCCTGCCTAGCTATTACCTGGCACACTCCACGGGGGTCGATGGGAAGAGGATTGCCGATAAAGACGCACAAAAAAAGATAGCAGAAGAAAAATATCTACGAAGAGAGAGAGACGGAGAATAATTGCAGGTGGTATGACCGGGTGGGAGTGAGATGCGGAAGGTGTTAACTTAATAAACGACTGTTTACACAATTATGCGTGCTGAATGCGTGTTTTCAGAATGTTTATTTCAGTTGGCATCTTGATTTATGCTTCAAGGGCATATTTTCAAAGTCGAACTTGTTCTTTTAATCCACTCTCAAATGTGGTTGTAAGCTATTTTGTGGTCTTGGTCTCCGTATGTTAAATTCAAATCCTAGAAGTATCATAATGTACAGATAAGGTGATCAATATTATAGCAGGTGATATAATAATTGTTATTAAACGAAAATTCGAATTAAATGCTGTAAATCCCCTGAAGACTTCTGCTACTTGTTGTCAATATTTGCAGTAGCAGAAGTCATCGGGGTGATTTACAGCATTTGATTTGAATATTCCGTTAGCTAATGATATTACTAATTCATTAGAATTTAAATAGTTGCAATATCTCAGTATTCTCCATCCGGTAATATACTAATTCTAATTTTGAAGTATCATGGATTTCCATGAAATCAATCTTCTGGAATCTGGACAAAAAAAAATATATAGACAAATAAAAAGACAAATAATATTGTACTGATAAAAAAATAATGTTCAATGCACTGGGGAAAGTGTATGCCATAAAAAATAATATTTGTATCAATGAAAAAGGTATTTAAAACAGTTAATACCTTGGTAACTTTTATCAATATTAATGAAAAAATAATGTTTCAATGAACTGGGGATAAGTTTATTCCAGATACAAATAATACTTGTATCAACCTACATATTTTGGTTGTTTTTGTTTGGGTTATTTCCAATGAAAAATTTATTTGAACAGTGAATACTGTTAACTATAATTTGATTTAATTCACGTACATTGTCGCAGAAAAATTTGACTCAATAATGCAATAAATATATTGACAACACTTCATTTGAATTCATCACCCAGCATATATTGCAGCTACCTATTGCTGGATCCAGACTTAGATACTGTATAACTGTCGGCCCATCAGGAGAGAATAGGCGGAGTTTAAATTATGAACACCATGTTGCAATCTACTGGCAGAATTTGGTGTTAGATCAAATACTGACGCCCAATGAACTCATCTTTCTCTCTCCCTCCCTCTCTCTTTTTTCATGCTCTTCTTCTTTTACTTATTTTTCTTCTTCTCCCATCTTCCTCCACCCGACCTTTATCTAAGCACATAACATTGAAATTGTGGTTCCAGTGGTACTGTTTGTATTTGAATATATAATATTCTATATGATAATGTATAATCAATCTATATATATATATATATATAAAATTTCAACTCAATCGGTGCAGTACTTTTGGAGTTTTTGAAGCTTCAAAAACTCCAAAAGTACGCACCGATTGAGTTGAAATTTTACATGATATAAAATCCGCATCAAGGATTGTTTTTATCTATTATTTGCTCAGTCACATATCCGCGACGCGAAAAAACAGGTTTTTTAACGATCAGCTGTGTACCAGTGATGGCGCCATCTGCCAGAAGCGAGGAAAACACTCGCTGACAACCGCGATTTATTTTTTTGTAATTATATTTATTTTATATTATTAAATAAATACGTGAAATATTAGTTTACTAATTAATCAATACAAAACATATTTTTTAACATATTTATCACATTAAATTCTAAAAATTATTTGGAATTATTTGAAATTATTTCATTAACTCACTTTTTGTTCATAGGTATCAGTATATAATCATCAGCTGAGTCCACAATTAATTAGTTGATATCATGATAATTTTAAGTGTTAAGCATATTCTGTAAGTAAATTTACTGTGTACTTACTATAAAAAAACTATAACTGTTAATTAAATTTAACTGTTAAGTAAAAATAAGTTCACCGATATATATTATGTATAATTATTTTGAAATAAATGATCAATGTATAAATAAATATTCACTCCATTATTCAGTTATCAATATTGATAAATTGAGAGGAACCGGACTACCCGTAGAATAACCTATGGTACGGAAAGAGAGAAAGACATTTATTTTAAAATCCAAAAAAATATTAGTATAACTGTTTCAAACAATGCATTTTTCTCACATTCTCAATCTTGATCCATTCCCCTCCTCCTCCTGCTTCTCCCCCTTCTTCTTCTTGTTCTTCTTCTTTTTTTTCTTCTTCTTCTTTTTCTTCTTCTTCTTCTTTTTCTTCTCCTTCGTCTCCTCCGACCTTTCTCTAAGCACGTAAACATTGTAATTAATTATTTGCACTGTCATCCCTCCGTGTATGAGCACCGCTTAAACGACAACACGCGTTTTATTTATATCTTAATTCTTCGTCTCTGCTTTATGCTCGTTCGTCGAAAACCGGTATTATCCTTTCTGGCTCTCCGTTTTCCCTCCTTGATCGGCCGTTCTATTTTTGTGTCGCCTAATTTGCATTCTCATAACCATCGATCAGAATTTAAACCTCGGTCAATTTTAACACTCGATTCCGTTCCACATTCCAGGACTGTGTTTTTCCATGTTAGTGGCAGTGAGAAGATATAACTATCTCCAGATTCTAGATACCAGGCTGTGTGTTTATCTAATTAAAGGCAGGAGATGTAATTCTCTTATTTTATCTCTTTTTAGACGAGTTTAAAACGTATCTCAAGACCTGGGCGTTTATCAATTATTTATTTTTATACTGTAGTTCTTAATCTACACGTTAGGGTCCCTAATGTTAGGGGCAGTGAGAAGATATCATTTCATTATATATTTCATCTCTGTTTGGAGGTGTTTGATAATGTATCTCAAGATATGAATACAGTATTAATTCTCCATCTCTATACCGTAGTTCTCAATTCTTTATTCATGAAAGTAGTAGACTATATTGATATCAATTCACATTCTTAGAATTCAATCCTTCATATTTCAATTGAGTTTTCACGATAAAATTTTTTTCATAGTTTCTAACTCTTTGAAAATCTGCCATTTTATAGAAAAAGTATCAAATTGCCCAATCCTGCTACGAAAACTGAAAAAAATAAGAGCTTTCAAAATTCATTGTGAAGACAGTCTTACCCAATCTTACCCAAGAGACTGCTTCACATATTCCAAAAGAGCCAAAGAATTGCTCACAGAACTCAGATATCCACTCATTCAACCTCATGATTTCCAGTTTCCAACAAAAATATAGAGTTACTTACTCTACCTCATAATTCCAACTGGGAAATTACTTACAAAAAACCATTTGAATTCCAATCTGTAACAAAAATATAAAGTTACTCAATCTCAACCAGTTAACCAAGCCAAATCTTACCTCCGAATTGCTAAAAAATTGAGAAAAGATACAATCTAACAGTTACCTAGACTCAAATTGCTTTCTCATTCAGATTGTCGGTATCTTTTCGAATTCATCCCAAAAAAAATTAATCCACTATCAACTCCAACAAGAGTCCATTATAGACAGTATCTTTTCGAGAAAAAACAGATCCATCCCAAAAAATCCATCGAGATACACTATCACTCCCAACAACTTACCCAGAAACCAATAATTGTTCCCCTATTCAATTGATAGTATCTTTCGAATAAAAAACAAATACTTCCCAAAAAATAGGTAGAAAGGTGAAGGTAATAGTAAAAGGCCACCGTAATCCACAGAGTTCCACCTAGAGCCTAAACCTGATATTTACAGAAGACGCGTGATTTTTTGCGTCAACCGGCTGTCAACAGGCAGGCAACCTCGATGAGATAATCCTTTGGTTCACCTCAATTTGGCAACACAAACCCTTCGTGCTTCTCACAGATTTAACAGTTGGTAGCAGCTATTTGCCACTCTTTTGTCTGCGATGGGGTTTCAAAGTTTCAATCGACCACATCGGGCTGTTTATCTAGGAACCTCTCGGGAATCAATCTCGGATACAGCGAGGGAAAGAGAGATAGTGAGAGAGTTTATAGAGAAAGAGTAAGTGTGTTTATAGATCTCAGAATAGGGCTTCTCGCACATCAGCATCGTAACCGGATCCCGCATCTTTTCATCTTCCACCACATTTCAAAAACCCAAAACGCATCTAACCACTCACGCACACAGACACCCATGTTGATGTAACATAGCGAAACAATCGAAAAACCTCGACAACATGTATGTTTTCCCTGCCAATTTCATTGTCTAAGTATCATTTGGCTCTCATATTACGCTGTACACAAACTAAACTATAACATGCTGGGGGGTAGTTGAATTGAATGTCTGGACTGGTAGGCCTGGGGTCTTCAATCTCTCTCCCTCCCTCCTTTCCTCCTACCCTCCTCATCATACCCCCCCATTCCAGAAAACCGCATATGTCGACAGATGAAATGTTATGTTTTTGTTTATTCTTTATTGTGTTGTATTCGTATTGCTACAGAAGATTATAGTATGTCATCTGATATCAATCAGCTGATCTGTCAGATTATTTGCTCTGGAACAAGATAATGTTGTAAACTAGCAGGTCACCCATGCTTCGCTACGGGAATGAACAGATAATTCCCGTCAAATTT
>NW_024095528.1:0-6584 GCF_014356525.2 Nilaparvata lugens
TTAACTATTTATTCTCGTTTGAAATAATCAATTATATTTTATCAAGCAGGAAATTGAATTTTTCAATAATTTCATAATGAATTTTCATAATTAAGATTGAATATTTTGTTGATTAATTATATTTCTAAATTGTTGAAAAACAATCTGGCAACAAAGCAAAGGGAGAAAGAGATAGCGCTATCCGCTTTGTTGAATGATAGACAAGGATAGCAATACCATTGCTAATCAAACACTGCCATTATAACTTGGACCTCACTATAGCCAATTATATTGATAGGTAGCTAACAACAATTTGTCAACGGTGTGGAGTTGGAAAAGGATAGAACCACCTGCTTTGCCTGATGACAGTCAAGGATAGCAACACCAATGCTAATCAGATGCTGCCTTTATAACGTAATCTCCTTATGATATAGTAATGAAATATTATTAATATCAAATATCAATAATTATTTTAAATACTTACGAATAAATCTTTCCACAAACAAGGCAATAGTGATAACGTAGAAAATGAATAAGTAGAAAATATTCTGTCGATTCTCCTCCAAAAATGTAGTCCAACAGTCAATTTGTCGAGAAATCCAACTCTTGTCTTCATCGTGAAAAGCGTCGATGTGGAAACTTGTCATTCTGAAATACCATAATTACAGAAATGGAGCAAATTATTGGCTCATTAAAGTTAGAGTAAACAATATTCTATAGCTGGGTTTACACCGAGGTTATTAATACAGGGTTATCATAAAAGAATGGTGCGGTTTCAAACATGATTTGAAGAAAAATCAAATTACTTACAGTTTATGTTGTTTATTCATCTAATTTTTCGTCTCAAACAGTTCTTTCACATAATTAATAAATTTCAATATGTTCGCCCTTAGTCGCACGACAAATGTCCAAACGATAATCAATTTCTCTCCAAACATTCCCGAACACTTCTTCCGTTATGGGTGTTATTGCTTCATTAAACCTGTTTTTAAGTTGTTCAGGTCATGAATAAACAATGTTTTCGATGTAACCCCACAAGAAAAAATCGCAAGGTATCAGGTCTGGAATTCTTGGAGGCCCCAGCATAGGTCCTTGCCGGCCTATCCATCGATCTCCAAATTTTTCGTTCAAAGCGTCCGTCACCAATGTACTGAATTGTGGGGGGACACCATCTTGTTAGAAATGAAGTTGATGAATGTTTTCGAATTCATCCAGCTGAGAAAAGCAATTATTAATTAACATTTCGAGATACACAACTCCATTAATTAATTGTTCTTTCAGCAAAGAAGGAATGCCCTATTATGCGATTTTCAATCATATCACACCAAACATCAACTTTAGGCGAATCATGTTGTTTCTCAACGATTGCGAGTGAGTTTTCAGAGCCCCATACTCGTGAATTGTGTCTGTTAACACATCCACTCACATGGAGAGTACCAGTTTGAATACCAGTTTTTTTTCAGTCTGTAAAAATTATAGAAGGGAAATTAATGAAGCAATGACAACCATAACCGACGAAATTTTAGCTAATATTTGGAGAGAAATTGATTATCGTTAGGAAATTTGTCGACCGACTAAGGGCGCACATATTGAAATTCATTAATATTATGTAAAAAACTGTTTGAGACGATAAATTAGATGAATCAACAACATTAACTGTAAATAATTTGGTTTTTCTTCAAACCATGTTCGAAACCGCACCATTCTTTTATGATAACTCTGTATTTTGTTTGTAATAATTAATCCTTATACATTCTATTAGATTGAACGGAACTTGACAAACACATAATGTTCATCATGTGTATGATAAGTTATGTTCAATCAAAAAGAATCTATAAGGATTGAGTTTTTAACAAAATTTTTATTTTTTCGTCCTATAGATTCTATTGGATTGAACATAACTTATTAATAAACATGCTGTGTTTTGTCAAGCTCCGTTCAATCCAATAGAATCTATAAGGAAGGAAAAATAAACATTTTGTTTATAACTCTGGTGTAAACGCAGCTTAAGGCTTGGTATGAAAAAGATGAGATTCAGATCAGAGCTATTTTTTCATGTATGTTACAATAGATAAATGCTTATAAACTAATTTAATTTGAATGACAGTAAAAAAAGGATTTTTAACGAGTTTACAAAGTATGAAATAGTTATTTGTGCAACTAGTGCGCAAAGTGACAGTTTTCTGCACCGAAAGAAACGTTTACGCCCGAGCCGTAGGCGAGGGCAGAATGGTTTCTTGAGTGCAGCAGAGGAACTTTGCGCACTTATTTCACATTAAATTTTTCCTACAGTTACCATTGAATATGGAAAGTGGGTGACTATGGGTAAAACTCGCTGAAACCATCAAATGTTTTTCTGTGTAATTTTATTATTAATAAATAAAGTTGAATAATAATAATGTAGTAGTAAATGAATGTAGGGGCGGCTGTCACTCATGTCGCTGTCCTCGTTGTCCTTATATTATTATAACGTGCACCACAACACTATACCACAGTCATTGTCACCAACTTAATTTTTGGTTTCGGGCACTAATCCCCATATAACCCCACACAAATTTGGCGTTGCCATGTTGCAAATCTGGAGCGCAGAAAAATTTGCCCGAACTAGAGCGGAAAAGTGATTCTTTGCGTTCTGTAATCAGTGCAGCAATGGCCACTTTTCAAGGTAACGTAGGAAAAACTATTTATGACAGAAGATTGAATGCAATTTGATTAATGACAATCTAATATTGTGATGTAGCTTCATAAATTGGCGGTGTTTCAACAAATAGGGAGGGAATGGAGAGGAAGAAGTGAAGAAAGATAATACCAAAAAAATACAAGGAAAAGGAAACTAAAAACTAATTTGAGACAAAATAATCTTAAAATAAACAATATTTATAGGCTAATGAATAATGTTTTTCCTGACATAAATTGATATGTGTGTTACATGAGTGATTATTATGTCATCGAGGAGGAATAGAAGTGATAGGAGGGGAATGAGATGGTTATGAGGAGGAGGCGGATGAGGAGGAGGAAGAGGAGCAGAAGGTGGTGATGAACAGAGGAAGAGGAAATGACGACTATGAGGAGGAGGAGGAGATGGAGGAGAAGGAGAAGGAGAAGGAGGGTGATGAGGGTCAGAAGGATGTGAGAAGGAAAGGAGAGGAAGAAGGGAACAAAGAAAATATCGAAACAAGACAAGAAAAGGAAACTAAAAAACTAATTGGGACAAAATAATCTTAAAATAAACAATATTTATAGGCTAATGAATAATGTTTTTTCCCTGACATAAGTTGATATTGTGTGTTACATGAGTGATTATTATGTTACCTTGCAACATTGGTGGAAGTATCCAAGAATTCTGCTTAGCACCCTTACAATCCAGACCAATAGCGACAAAGTCACCCTTGTATTCGTTCATCATCAGTTTGAAATCACTGTACGTCAGAAAATCTTTTCTCTCCAATCCAGCGTTCTAGAAGGTATTAAAAGAACAATCCATTGATTTATATAGAACTATAATAGCAAGTAATGATATGACAAGATTAACTAAGAAATCCTAAAATGAATATTCATCCGGTTGGTATCAAAGTGGGTCAGGGAATATTTTCTTTTCAATCCAGCGTTCTAGAAGGGAAAAAAACAATTCATTGATTTATATAGAACAATAATAACCAGTAATGATGGAACTAGATTAACGAAGAAATCGTGAAATGAAGATTTATTCGGTTGGAATCACTGGGGGTTAGGAAATCTATTCTTCCACATCAAGCACTCTAAAAAAAGCATTTCACTGATTTAGATGGAACAATGATTAACCAATTATGATAGAACAAGATTAACGGATAAATCCTGAAATAAAGATTTATTCCTTTGGAATCACTGTGAATCAGTAAATCTTTTCTTTCCTTTCGAGCTTACGTTAAGCCGACGGTCCCGGCTGCCTAAAAAGAAGTCGTTGGATCATGTCAGAGGCCCTGAAATTGATCAGTTGCGACCTGAAAACTCTGACACCTGACCAGGTCACTCTATATTATTACTATTATTATCGAGCACTGCTTACTAATCAGATTGAAATCATTGGATTGATAAAGTGAAGACTGAAGAATTTTTACGACTAGCAGGTAACCCGTGCTCCGCAAGGGTATAATAAAAATCTTGACAAACTGATAACTTGACCTACTGAGATCTTGGAGAATTTGAAATAGGCCTATAACAATCCTCGATAAATTGAGAATGTATGTGCAAAATGTCAAGTTAATGAGTTGAGTAGTTGAGACGTGATGATGCGTCATTCGTCAATTTCCTATCCCCTACGTGTATAATCCAGTTCTGTCTTTTATTATAGTATAAATGAGCAGGTAACCCGTGCTTCGCAATGGTCTGATTAAAATCTTGACAAACTGAAAACTTGACCTACTGAGATCTTGAATAATTCAAAATAGGCCTATAACCATCCTGGGTAAATTATGAATCTATATGATAAAAAATTCCAAGTTAATGAGTTGAGTAGTTGAGACGTGATGATGCGTCATTCGTGAATCTCATATCCCCTACGTGTATATTGTATAAGCCAATTCTTTTTTTTTCAATTCAATTCAATTTATTTGCCATATATACAAGATATATACAATTAAAAATTCACATAATAATTGGGTACATCATACAGAAATTCAGAATATACTCAATTCTAGAAACAATAAAAATAAATTAGATATAACATAACTGAAATCCCAGTTGTACTCATTTTACCGGCAGTAATTGCTAGCAGAGACACGTGTCTGATCGCTAGCAATGAGTTCAGTTCAAATCATTGAAAGATTTTTTTTTTGACTGAGAAAAAGAAAATTATTGAAATTCACAAAATCACAATTTTATTTCAGGTATTCACCAAATCAATCTATTATGTGTAATTTTATGATTAAAAGTCATAAAGAGTTTTTTATTATTTCAACGTCAATAGTTATGAGATATGAATGATTTGTGAAAAGTTATTTGTCTCGATTTTAAGATAGTGATCATTCTGTTTTTGTTCTATTTTTTTGATGAATAAAATCTTTTCCATTTTTCATTAGAGAAAGTTTGCAAATTTTTTATATATTTCCAATTATTTTGTCCTACTTTTTGGATGAATAGAATTTTCTCCATTTTTCATTAGAGAAAGTTTAAATTTTTTTATATATTTTCAATTAATTTATGTAATTATACTAATTATCACCTGGAACATCCCATCGATAAGCTCAGTAACATGAGCGTCAGACAGGCTAGTGGTTCTGGCTATCTCCACCAGAGAGCGCAGCATCTCCGACAGTTCTCCCTTATCAATGACCCCGTTCTTATCATTATCACACATGTCGAAGATAATACGCAATTTGTCCTCCGTCTTGCCCCGAGAGAACAGGACAACTGTATCCAGGAATTCCTAAAGAAAAACATATAGACAAAAAGTGAGTGCATTGAGAAAAAGATAAAACAAGTTTTTGATAATATAATGAAACACAAAATTGGGTCGGCATGCGCTGAAGGATTGTAAGAAGGCTGGTATCACTGTGTAGCATATTCAAAAAAGAGGAATCTTTATTATATTTATGCTGAAAATGACAAGAAATTCATAGCCAATGCGGCTTTTTGTATCGGAAAACCCACCTCAAAATCAGTTAGGGCCGTTTCCGAGCTCGGGATTCGGCTAAGTTCTAGACTTCAAACAGCTGGAGTCAGAAAATTGGCTTTCCGAAACAGGGCATAGTCGTAGAACTAACGTTTGTGACTGTGAAAACATCCTATACTATTAAACGAGCAACTTCTGTTTATATTTTTAGATGTTGAGATGTTTAGATATTTGGATGTTTAGATGTTTATTTGTTTGTATTTCACCGGATCTCGAAAACGGCTCTAACGATTCTCACGAAATTCAGAACATAATATGTTTATATAATAAAAGATAATTCAAAACAAAAGTGAACAATGGGAAATTATTCCAGAGATAGAAGCACCAAGAGTTGGCACAAGATGGAGTGAAGAAGAAAAGCTGCATTTTCTCAGAGAATGAAAAGTTGGTGGGCGAACAAGTCTAATAAAAATCGATGATCATGATTTTACTCAGCGTCTTCCACTTCGGGAGCTCTACGACTGATAATGATAATAATATAAAGATTCGATTGCACTTGGTCTCATCCCTGGGAAAACTCGCTGGAGGACATTGAAAGGATAATTATTATTCATCCTTGGAAGGAACAGCTGAAAATATTTATTTCGTCGTCTGTTGGTGATGGAAGTGGTGAGCGAGTTTCATGTGTGTGGGACTGTGTCAAAATTATGACTCAGCTGTTGAACTTTTGTAATCATTCATCAGGTAGTTTCATGATTAATTCCAGTAGATCCATCTTTTTGAAATGGTCTTCTCTGATTTGATTCACGTGAATTTAATCGTATTAAAATTAACCGGCTTTTGTGCAACTGGGCTTTGAAGGGAATGGAAAGCGGCATGCGTTCAGCCTCGGCGTGACCCTGACCTGCTGTCGCCCGGGTGGCGATGGGGGCGGGGTATGCCGCCTGAACGTCGGCATTCTGCACGGCAACATGACGCTGCTGGCCACCGTCTCTTATTTTACCCCGGTGCTGTC
>NW_024095530.1:0-8008 GCF_014356525.2 Nilaparvata lugens
GCTTCGTTGAATGATAGACAAGGATAGCAATACCATTGCCAATAAACCACTGCCTTACACTGGTTTATTGACTTGTAATATTAACTGTTCATTCTCGTTTAAAATAATCAATCATATTTTATTAAGCAAGAGATTACATTTTTCAATAATTTCTTTATTAATTGAAATATTTTGTTAATCAATGAATCATTCTACATTGTTGAAAGACGATCTGGCAACAGAGCAAAGCGAGAGGGAGACAGCGATATCCGCTTTGTTGAATGATAGACAAGGATAGCAATACCATTGCTAATCAAACACTGCCATCATAACGTAGACCTCACTATAACTGATGTCATTTATTATTAATCATTCACTCATTCCTGAGTTTGAATCCCTATCTAATGTCAATTATTTTTATAATTTTTCTCAATATTGTGAGTGATTAAAATATAATTTTATATTTTTTTAAAATGAACAACACTTAACTGTAAGTTTTTTAGGAGCTGTCAGCATGTTAATAGGATTAGTTAGATACTGTTTGCATCCTAGAAGTGAGTAAATGATTAAAAATAAATGACATCAGTTTGTCGGAGTTTCGTGCGTCACTTTGCTGTTGAAAATTTAGTGAATTATTCAGTTATTTGACATGCTATTATTCTGTGACAGTTGGGAAAAGTTTTGAGTCAACATTCGTCCAATAGCTGACGTTCTGACATGGTTTAGTTACGAGTATTATTTGAGTTTATTAGAGTGAGATTCACGTTATAATGGCAGTGTTTGATTAACATTGTTGTTGCTATCCTTGTCTATCATTCGACAGAGCAGATTGCGCTTTCTCTTTATAGGAGAAAGATAGAAGAAGAGTGTTGCTGATTCTCAGCCTTGCCACTGCCGTACTGCTGATACCGGTATATCTGATGTAATATCAACTGTTCATTCTTGTTTGAGATAATAAATTATATTTTGTTTGTCAAGGAAATTTTTTAACCCTAAAGAGACACACTGGGTGTTTCACATTCCAGAGATTTTTTCAACCCTAGGAAATAATTTTAACCCTAAAGAGACACACTGGGTGTTTCACACCCCAGGGATTTTTTTCCTGTTTTGCAGTTGACAATATCAAACAGATGGAATTTATGCCCAGTCTAAATTAGGTTTGTAGTATGTCAACTACTCTCCACCACTTCCAGTCAGTAATTGCATTCTACAAGGTGACCAGCTCATCTTGTTCTTCGTTTGGGGTGTCTAACACCCGAGTGTCTTTACGTAGGACTTTTATCAAACACTTTATTACAAAGATTTACTTGTATTGTCACTACGAATGTGGTATGGGATGATGGATCAGATTGGAATAAATGCTATGATTCTCTACAACTTGTGATTCGAAACAATAAAATGAAGAGACTTGAGTTTTTGATGAAGTTGTCATTGGCAATGATCAAGCCATTCCTTCAAACCAGAGGAGCTCCAACACTCAGGCGGAACATACGTACTTCTAAAATAATTAGTATAAATATTGATAAGCAGTGCTTTACTTTCGATTTCTGTATGCACTTGGAACAAAAATGATGAAGTATGGGCTAAGTACTTTTTTCTCTATATTTTTCAAAGAAACATGCAAAATTAAATTGGGGTGTTCAACACCCCAGTGTGTCCACTGTGTTAGCATAAAGTAAGTGTGTCTTTGTAGGGATATTTTTCAATGATTAAATTATGAATTTTCATAAGTGAGATTTGAATATTTTGTTTATTAACTATTTCTCTACATTGTTTGGCAACGTGTGGAGCCAGAAAAGGATAGCGCTATCTGCTTTGTCGAATGATAGACAAGGATAGCAACACTAAAGTTAATCAAATACTGTCATTATAACGTGGACCTAACTATAGAACAAGAACAACCACAATATGATACAGTATCAACACAGCATGATACAGTATCATCTCAACTTGATACACAACACTGTTTTGATACATTTGCTATCTGCTTTGTCGAATGATAGACAAGGATAGCAACACCAATGTTAATCAAATACGGCCATTGTAACGTGGACCTCTCGATAAATTTCAACTTCCATTCTAAATAATTTGAATGTTCCACAATCAAACTATGGTGACAGTATAAACTGAGTTTCACTGTAGCGACAAAATTTTGGGTTGGAAAAGTTTCATTGTCACCTGGACAGAAGGCAAAGTTTGGAGCTCTGAAATGGAGTTTACTCTGAAAAATAGAGAGCCACTCTGAGAATAGAGCAGGCTTTGTCTGTTATTTTGTGACGTGGCAGAGTCAAGGCAGAGAATCGGCAACGCTGTTCTCCTATCTTACTCCACTGCCATTATAACGTGGACCTCACTATAGTACACCCCACTACTCCCCTCTCCTAACTCTGTCATCCAAGGGATGAATGAGTCAGTAGTCAGTATTCCGAGTGACCGTCACGAGTTCATTGACCTGTTGCGTCTTCAGTAATAATATTATGAATGAAATCTCTTTAAAAATTACGTTCAGTGGTTCAAATATAGTTAATTATCATACTATAATCAATAACTGAGTGCTATGAATGGTTTAAATTGAGTGAAATATGATTTTAATTCAAAATTTGTCGAATTCCTTCAAATCCGGTACGGGTTTTCAGAACTTTGTAAGTGATTTTATGATATAATTCATTTGATTTCAATCTATGACTGTTATTCATGCTCATAATTTAATGAGATACTAATTTTGATTAGAATAATGATAGGTGGTAGAAGTTTGGAATGGATTTTTAGGTTGAAAATGAGATAAATTTGAAAATTGGTCAACATAACCTCAAACCTTGCAAATTAGATTTCAAGCTACGGCCTTAAGGGGTTATACCCAGAATGCATTGTTTACGTTATGGAGAGCGTCACATGCTATAGTGAGGTCCACGTTATAATGGCAGTGGAGAAAGATAGATGAACAGCGTTGCCGATTCTCTGCCTAGCCAGTACCTTCTATGGAGGATAGCTGATACTGGTATATCTGAAGTAATTACTGCTTATTCATGTTTAAAATAATCATTTATATTTTATCCGTCAAGAAAAATATTTTTCAATGATTTTAATTATAAATTTCCATAATTAATTGTTTCATTGAATCTGATAAACATTGGTGTTGTCATAGAGAAACAATAGCATAAGTAGATATCCTGTGGTATAGGGCGTTTATGTCGCAACTTTTACTGTTATCTCAAGCTGATAGTACACGTAGTTCTTTCCTGTGTAATTTAAAAAAAATTACTGGAAATTTAATGGAATGCGGATAAAAAAATGGTGGATATACTCTCTTCCATTCTTTAACGGCTTTCTTGTTGTAAAGTAAAACGTTTTTGTTTTCGAAATGACCGTTGTACGGTTGGCTTGCCAAAGTTTTAAACTTTCTTGTCTTTATGGAATATAAAAGTATGATCAAAGTCTATCAAAGTTTAATACAGTTCTCATTGAGTAAATATATTACAATTTGAAGGTATATTGTTATTTGAAGTCCACCTATTAATGATAATTTATTGTTCAACATTGGTGTTGCTATCCTTGTCTATCATTCGTCAAAGTAGATAGTGCTATCCTTTTCTAGATCCTCAACGTTGCCAAATCCTTTGTGGACTATGTAAAATTCAATGTACTTGTAAAATATTTAATCTCAATTTTTAATGTATTACCGAATTATGGAAAGATATTAATGAAATAAATATAATATTCAAGATAGAATGTATCATTATCTTCAAGATTAACAATCTTTATTATATCACATATACTAAGATGACTCGATTTACAGTTATTTTCTAAAGGAGGTGTTGGAAAAAGAGAATTGGCAACAATCACTTTCTATCATTTCCATTAACTTTGTAACATGTTTATTACCATAGACACCTAGTTACATTTTAAGGTTATTGTTTGATTGGTTGATATGGGATTAACTGGAGAATGATGATTTCACCGGTAGAATTTATTTGATGTAAGATGAAAGGTATTTATTTGTGAGGTGTGACTAAGGAATTCAGTGATAAAGTGTAATCCGTTTACAATATCATGAGTGTTTAGTCAATATTTGACTGGCGGTTATCTTATCATTTTTCCACACTTGTACTCAATTTCGGTATTTGATCTAATTTCATTCTAGGAGTTCACTTCGGTCTTCAATCCATTCCATGTCGTTTTACTATTTTAAAACTTCTACTATTTTACTATTTTCCAAATGTTCTCCTAAATTGTCATCCTAGTTTCCTCTCTGTGTTGACAACTTTCTGTTTCTTTTCTTGATTTCAACTACACCTCCTTTTATGCTCTTAATTGTCTCCTTATCTTATTGCCTTTTTTCCTCTTTTCCTGTCTCTTCTACTCCTCTTTCTACAGCCTTCTTCTCCTTCTCCACCACACCTCCTTTCATCTGAGTAATTCAATGTCTTCTTGGAGTGATCCGTGGTCTAGTGGATAGAGTGCTTGCGTAGCAGCACAGGGATCCCGGGTTCAAACCCACTCATTCCCAAACGTTTTTTAACCAGATAACTCCCGTGTTAGAGGATGGGTACGTTAAACTGTCAGTCCCGGCTGAAGTATGACAGTCGTTAGGACCATTGACGGCTTGAATTATATATTGAGGCGGTGGGACCTTCCCGCAAGGGACTCCCCACCAACAAAAGCCATACGAATTGACTTTAAAAATGTCTCAATTTCTTCTCTCCTCCACTTTTCACACCCATCGTCATCCTCCTGTCTTCTTCCCCTACTTTCTTCTTATCATCATATTCTTATTCCTTCTTCCTCTTCTTGATCTAGTAATTATGTTGTTTTTTTTTTAATTTTATATTCTCTTTTAAATTTACTTCCAATTAAAATGCACACAGTGGCTGACTGAGTGGAGTCGTAATCTCGACTCGTAAAATCTACACAGACCTCCTTTGAAATGTTTTATTTTATGACTCGGCCATAAAACCCGACCCGCATTGAGATTTGAAGAAGTGGATAGAATTGTGTGCCTATCAAATTAACTCCGCTTGTCGTCGTGTGAATTTGCACAAAAAACGTTTATTCCATGAAAAAATTGTCCGAAATTATTCCAAAATTGCGTTTACCTCTAAAGAATTGGGTATAAATTCGTTTTATTAGTTGAATATGGTTCAATCACTCAGGTAAGATGTGGAATTTGGGGTTTACTGGAGGAAATAGGGTAGTAAGTTTTCAAGTGGATGAATGTAGCTGAGATTTAGTAGTAGAATTGAAATGGAAGCAGTTTGGAGACTTTTATGAGCTAGTTTTATCATAGTACATTGAAAGTATTCGTTTTTATTGTGTCATGTAATGTATTGTTCTATCTAAGCCATACTATACAACCATTTCAGAGCCTATACTTTTAATTTCAGATACTGTTCTACATTATTGAACGAACGAAGTGAGGTCTAAAGCTGGCCACTGACGAGCGTTCAAACGGCGTGGCGCGGCGCGATGTCACTCCAGTGGAACGATCCAAATCCGTAAATATTTTGTGGTCAATTCACGAGCACTCCATTCCATCACTCCAGTAGTTGATGGTTTGTGATCAAGTATGGACGAGGAACTTCTCCTGATTTCAACAGCTGTGTGTTTGTACGTAAAAAGAAAAAAACCCAAACGGAAATGGTGAAACGTTTATTTTCGAATAGGCGGAATCACATGCATCTGAATTTATTTCAAGATCTTAGTGTCGAACCTTCGGACTGGAAGAATTATTTGCGTATGGATGAAGATACCTACAACCATTTACTTCGTTTGGTAACACCGATGATTACAAAGAAAGATACAGTCATGAGACAGTGCATTACTCCCCATGAGAGGTTGGCTGCAACTCTATGTTTCTTGGCGACCGGGATGAACTATGAAGAGCTGAAGTTCATCACAGCGATATCACCGATGAGCCTCTCATCGAGTTGAGCTTCTTAGTAACTACATCTTTTGTAGCTATGGGATCAACAGTTTTAAAAAATTCAAGGATCATCTCCAGAGCAGCGTTCCTTTTTACCTTGTCATGGTAACCAGGGTCTGTTATTTTCCACAAACAGGTATGATCCCTGTACATCTCGATCACAGAGATTACAAATCCCGGTTCGAACTCATGACAACACAAGAACAAACAAAACAAAACAAGAGCAAAACAGCAATCTATCCTTCCAAGTCAACGGTCTGACACGCACTGAGACGGGACAACCCACAGGTTCCACATTCACGGTCGTTCCGTCGTTCCAGCATGCCATCGAGATTCCCCATTCACGAGGAGTTGGAGTGACGTAGGTTGGCGTGGCGCGATGGATTTTCAACCGGTTGGAATTCCATCGAGCCTCGTCGCTCCACCAAAATACGTGCGCGATTCACCATTCACGTCGTTCCAATGGCACGCTACCGTGCCATTTGGCTTGTTGGAACGCTCGTCAGTGGCCAGCTTAAGATTCAAGTAGACGATTTGGCATTTCTCTTAATGTTTAAATTTATATAGTTGC
This sequence comes from Nilaparvata lugens, assembly GCF_014356525.2. Classification (NCBI taxonomy): domain Eukaryota; kingdom Metazoa; phylum Arthropoda; class Insecta; order Hemiptera; family Delphacidae; genus Nilaparvata; species Nilaparvata lugens. The sequence continues at coordinate 6,471 of NW_024095530.1, forward strand.
GCATTTACGGCGAAACGCGGTAATAGATTTTCATGAAATTTGACAGGTTTGTTCCTTTTTAAATTGCGCGTCGACGTATATACAAGGTTTTTGGAAATTTTGCATTTCAAGGATAATATAAAAGGAAAAAGGAGCCTCCTTCATACGCCAATATTAGAGTAAAAATCAGACTATAGAATTATTTATCATAAATCAGCTGACAAGTGATTACACAGATGTGTGGAGAAGCCAGTCTATTACTGTATTTGTATAAGGTCTATAGTTTCAATCAAAGACATTAAAGAGGTATGCATCACTTTAAGCTGGGTTTACACCAAAGTTATTAACAAAATGGTTATAACTTAATCCTTATAGATTCTATTAGATTGAACGGAAGTTGACAAACACATATGTTCATCATGTGTATGATAAGTTATGTTCAATCTAATATATTATTAACCAAATTTATTACAAAATGTTAATAACTCAATCCTTATAGATTCTATTATATTGAACGGGAGTTCACAAACACATATGTTCATCATGTGTATGATAAGTTATGTTCAATCTAATACAATCTATAAGGATTGATTATTAACATTTTGTTAATAAATTGGTTTAATCGCAGCTTTAAGGTCTTTGGTTTCAATATTTTGTTTTGCAGTCATGGTATGATTATGCGTGTCCATCAGTATCAGTATTCTCACATTCGAAAAAACTATTTAATAGGTGATTAAAGATAATCAAATGAACTAAATATGCTGAAAAAATTATAATATTTTTGATTAAAAAAATTAATTTTCATAGATGGAAAGATTATCACGGAACTGATGAATATTATATAAATTATGGAATACAAATTGAAACGTGAACTGATTTTGTTAACATTTAAAACAGTTGACATCAGGTACTTGTGGATGAGAATACAATGAACAAGTAACAATGAAACAAGTAACTCAATTATTGAAGTGAATAAGTGGTTTTGACAATATCAAGTTTTTCTTATTCAATACAATCATATAGGCCAAGTATTCTATAAAGTTTTCATAATGATAACTTTTTTTTAATAGGTTGTAGCTAATGTCATGGATTAAAGATAGCATAAGAATATATCACGTGGTATAGGTCGTTTATGTTACAAATCTCTAGCCGATTACGATCTAGTATTGTTTTTTGTTGAGTGTGTACAGTATAGGTTCGTACAGACTTTCGCTCTGCTCCGCAACCGAACGTCACTCCAGCAGAGCGATTGATGATCGACCGGAGCAACAGTGTTCGACCGGGGAACGCGAGAACATCTAACATCTTCCGTAACGTTCATGATGGTGCGTGGGCGGAGCGACTGTGGTTCGATGGTGGTACGAGGGCGGTACGAGGGAGGAGCGTGCTTGGTGCGGGTTGGAAGCGCGAATAGTGTACGCAGCTTAAGAACGGCACAGTATGAGAGACTACCAGTGTCACATAGCTTCACCAAAAACAACTACTAGGACTATCGGCTTCAGTTAACAGTGACATTTGAAACATAAACGCCCTCAATCTTCTCATGCTATCTTTTCTCT
>NW_024095531.1:0-6986 GCF_014356525.2 Nilaparvata lugens
TCGACTGAAACATACTATGGTTATAGGATCTTAACATACTAAATTTTTCTACATGTACACTATGTTCAAACAATGATTCTTATACAATTAAAATTATGTTTTCTACATTTAACCATGACTTTACTCCTTTTGCTACGCATTATTTACAACCTCGTCATCATTCTCATTACAAACTAAAAAGCTGTAAAGTTTCGATCTAAGACCTAAATTTAGAGATCGGCCTTGAGCCCGTTTCATCCTTAAACTTACCTACAACTTTATTTCTCTCCATGGAAAAGCAAGGGTGGGCAGGTGGATAGTTTGAAGTATCGAATAGGTTCAAATTATCTTAATCAACTGATACACATCTCGACTTTAGGTTTAGAAGAAAAAACTGTCGTATCGGTCATACAGAGTTCTACGCGGTTCCAGGGTACGATTTTTTGTAATTTGCAATAGAAAAAATCGTACATATGGAATTTACTCAACTCCAGTACGGAAAAGCGGAATAGACAGGTTGTTCATTTAAGTTCCAACTTGCGAGAGAAAACCGCGATCACGTCCGGACTAATTATTTGCCAGCGTTTGCATAACGGATTTGAAATGTACTGTCTAATTGTTTTTCGTCTGTAATAATTTAACATTCATATGTTTCCGAACTGATTGTATAGTTTTCCAAATATCAAGTTACAACAGGCCTTAAAGAAGGATATTTCAAATTTATTTTTCGCGTTCTGTCTATTCCGGATATTGAAGTCGATGTAGCTTTTCAGCCAGGAGATTGGGAAAAACTAATGACGCGATGCACTTTCAATAATTTCAAACCGAGCTGAAGGTAGAGTTTCAAATGACATAGTGTACAATGTACTTTTCACGGTTAAAAAGTGTGTTCATGAGTTTCTGGTCACTCCCTGACCGTTCTCATTTGTTGATACTCGGACAGCAATTCCGCGGTGGAGTTAAGTGTAGCGGCGCGAGAGGGAAGCTGGCATGCTTATCGTGTAAATCTTTCGGGTACTCGAGATCACATTCAATTACGTAACCAGTTCCTGAATTGCTGTCCAAATTCGCGAAATCAAGTTTGGAAATTTCTTCCTCTGTGAGGAATTTGAAATTCCCAAAAGGGAGGGGTCTGCTCATAGCTTCCGAGTATAAACTGTTTGCATCGATATAAAGCAGATAATTAGACGGTTTTGAAGGATCGTATGTTTCGGGTAGATGTTTGTTATTTGCTTCGCAATAACGTTTACCGATAAATGACACCCCACCCCTCATCCCGCCTCAAACATAAGATGCATGTCCGGATCTGTAAGTAATTGCAGTTCGACTTTAGTGTGTTTCAGCATGCAATTCCAGGTGAAGTGCGCGAGAGAAAGAAAATGGGTCACATCAAGACCGTATGAGCTAAAAAGCGTAGACCTCATGGATTCAAAAACTACCGCTAATAGCATTACGTCAAACATAAATAAAAATCGTGATATTCACCCAGATTTTTCAGCTTGAATGTTGAGAACACTCTTTGCGCATGCTCAATTCTTCGCGAGACAGAGGTGTATCAGTTAAGTCGTTATGAAAACATTCAATGGGAGGGAGCGATGTTTCCGCGAATTTTTCGGGACAGCTCATGTACGAGTGGGGATATACTCCTTTTTTCAACAAGAGCTGTCTGTGTTCGCGAGGGGGATCATGAAACACCGAAAATAATCTTTCGAACTTCTTTTCCATGTCTGTACTTTCTACCAAATTACGCACCAATACTTCAAGGATTCAGACATAAACTGTAGGAATCTAGAAATTTAATTTTGCCTACCGAAAGTGTTAAAAAATCTCTCTGATGTATTCGCGATGCAGGATATTTCTTTTTACATTTACAGAGCGCTTTCAGAATAAAATGTGAATCAAAACCGGAGAAATTATGGAAATAACACAAAATGTACTCGGAGTACGAGCTGTTAAATTGCAAGAAACATGTGCTGCACATAGGTAATTACGGTTTCATGCGCGTGGTGTCGACATTTAATATCGGTTTCTGAGAACGGTTCAGCACAAAGCCCGCAGTTTACTGAATTTGAAATTCGCGCTCTTCACTTCGGACAAATGTTGCATCGGAATTTCACGTTTCATATCCTCATACAAAATTTCGCCAAGATCTGTAATCCTGAAGAAATTCTCCATGATTTTTCGTCTAAACTACTCGATCTATTGAGTACAGGTCCGTAGGCGATTCTCCGTTTACATCTATAACAACGAACACAACCCGCAAGGAATATGCCGCGCCGTTTTCTTTGTGTAACTACGAGTAATTTCATCGAATCGGAATCATCATCAACATCATCATCATCATTAATATTCACAACGTATGTTTAGAATCCGCGTAAATGGTGTACTTTTTCTTTAACGTCGCGCCTAGTTTTTTGAATTTATTGTCTCTCCGCATTTAGGATATGAAACGCGCTGAGATTCAAACTTGGAACAAAGTTCCATATGTTTCAACAATTTGCTTTCCCATCACAATTTTTAGTTTTGTTTGATATGAACCGGGGTGAAAACAGAAATTGCATACATGTACTTGACCTTGTGTTTTGAAAGGTGACAGAAAAGACGCGATAAACCGTTTTTCCCGTTCGCGGTATTACTAAACAATAATGAGTTTTTCCTGCATCGCCTTTCAACATTAAAAGATTAATTTGGTGTTTACGAGTGCGGAAAATGCTTGTACGGTAGGGGAAAAACTTTTTGTTGTCATACGCGATGACGTGAATTGCAATGTCCGGTTTGAGTATTTCGAATTTCTTAATATCGCGTGTCGTCACCGGGAAATTTACACTCGCATATTGAGTCTGTGAGCAAACTTGCTCAAATACTTTACAGTCAAGTTCGTGTTCCTGGCTTCTGATGGAAATACGCGAGCACTGACCATAAAAAACATTTTTCGTCAGAGAGATTTTTGACATTTATAATACATTTTGTTTTTCAAAAACTGGGGTGTTTGAATGAAACTGGATGTGTATATAGGATAAATTTAATCACGTTCACATCCAGTGATTCAATTCCTTTAGCACCCATCCACTCCCATGTCTTACGAAATTTTCGAAAGATGAGAGGATTTTTCTCACAGCCAAGAAAAATGCTCATTAAAATCATCATAGTTCTCAAGCACGTTTAGCGCTAGTTGGAGTAACTATGTAGATTTATTAGAGATGAAACAGACTCATCAACCTTGTCATCCAGCACCACTAATTTATACAATAAAACGTTTAAAACTATGTACCACTTACATTTCCATCATACCGTGCCGCATGCTCCCTAATTATCTCGAAAACTCGAGTTTTCGACCTCTCAAGCACATTCTCAATGTCAATATCCTCATCATCAAGGGTGATGCGATGGGGGACTGCGCTTGAATTGATGCCACGAAGTCTGTGTTCCCTCGGCATGATGCTGAAAAAACAAAAGAATAATGATCAGGATGGCATAGGCAATTAATAGTGTAAAGGGGTACAACTACAATTCACAATCAGTTGTGAATTAGCATTCACGATGTTATCACAAGGACAGATAAGTTGCATGAAAGATTGAGATTATTAACATTCAATAAAAGATGGTTGAAATCTTCTCCGCATTTGTCCGCGGAAAACATGGCGAAAGAGGGATTTATATTCGCATGTGAACCGGCATTGTACGCTGCGTATTTTGTTCAATTTTTTAGGAGATTGGAGCAAAATGATGTTGTAGCAACGAACATGCAAAGTTTAGCCCGAACTGTAGAAGGAGAGGAAATATAACAATTGAAGAGGAGAATTACGATAATAATATTCTACGAGAATATGAAGAAAGATATTATCATTTACTAATATGCCAGAAGATTTATCTGTACAAGGAGAGTACTTTGAAAAACTACCTCCACACCATCTACATGTACATTGCAAACCATTAACTGATAGAGCAGACTATTTTGCAAGAAATGGTATTTCTTACATAACTATCACTATCTACAATGTGTGTTTTGTAAATATATTATCGTTGAACCATTTGAAAAAGTAATGCATTTACCGTTTTGTTTATATGCTGATGAGTGTAAGAAAAAGAAGAGAAGAAGAAGAAGCTCATCATACAGATGAAGCGAAAAAATCACTAGCATGCAGTATAATGTAGAAGGTTTTTTATCCTCCGAGGACAAACACTGTGCTCGGAGGAGAAAAACTGTGCTCGGAGGAGAAAAACTGTCCTGAGCATAATTTTCCTCCTCAGAGGATAAAATCGAAGTAAAAATGTACTTACATGTACTGGTTGATGCTGGGTGAATCTCCTCGAGTGTAGAGGTGTAGATAGCGGCCTATGCTACAGGTGTAGATAGCGGTCTATGGTACAGTGTAGATAGCGGCTATGGTATGATTGATTCCCTCAGTGTAGATACTGCCTTTGACTCCTCGAGTTGAGAGGTGAGAAAATGCTGTGAAAACAATGAAATATTTAAAACTGTAAACCAAATATATAAGTAGAGTACTATAAAGTACAATAAATACGCTAGAGTGTGCTTTTCATAATAATAATAATAATAAGCTAGAGCAAGCTAATCTGTTAGTAGTGATCTTGTCTTTGCTGATACAACATCAAGCTACTGTACCGAGATGGATAAGTGTTTGGTGCGGGATCAGTGGAGTCTGAGTTAAAGTCTTCAGATTTGTGCGTTCAATTCATTATAGATAGACATTTTAATCAATGAGTGAATACCATTCTGTTCCTTTAGAAAAAATGAGATATCAATATAAATTAAGTGAACTCTTGGACATGCACCTAGATATATTGGACCAGTTAGCAGAAAAAGGATGGACAAATCCACAATTTACTTTTGTGAGAGATTATGAAAAATTAGGAGTTTGGCATAGTGATAACTATAATCATATCTTGTTTGTGATTTATATGGTACATCATATGATAAATTCTGGGAGAATGGCGATATCCCAGGCTCATGTGTGTGTACAATCCTTACACACTCTATCAATAGAATTAAGAAGGTTATAATAGAAAACATGCTATTTAACAAAAGAAACAATTGAATAAACTTATCTGGAATTTTTTACGAGATTCTTCAGATGAAACAGGCTTAGAACAAGATTGACAAAAAAGATCAAAATCAAGTATGTGTGCAATATTGTAAATAAATGAAATGCATCAACTTTGCTACTGGTTGGTTAAATATTAAAAAATGCGTTATCTCATTGATGATAGAAAACACTGACAAGATAAGATTCATGTTTGAAAAATGAGCTCCTCTTACTTCCATGTTGAAGGATCTAACATGGAGAACAATATGTCCTCGGAGAAGAGGAAAATTTAAGTAAAAATGAACTTACATGTGTTGAGATGATGACGAAATGAAATAATCGGATATGCTTCTCTCAGCTCCTCGACTCGGTTCAGGTATTATTTCCAGCTTAGCTCCTCGGCTATGTTTCTCGATGCAGGTAAGTTTCCCTCACGAGAGCACAACTGCTTATGAGACCGAGTTGTGAGGTGAGAAAATGCTGTGAAAAACAATGAAATATTTAATAACTGTAACCAAATATATATTATAAAAATCAATTAGTGTTATTTCACAAAAATATGAGAATGTAACAAAATTTTTACTTACAATCAATAATGTTAGCGTCGAGCTAAACTCTGTGGAGTATGCAGTTTCGCCAATTGTGATAGGCCTCTCGGCAGCTAGTACGTGTAGACAAGTGCACTCAATCACTCTCCACTACGCAAGCTGCATTAAGTGATAGGAAATTAAAAATGTGTTTTATATAGCTTGATGTATGCACGCACAAGCTGACATCACTTGGTCGCTCACTCAGTCAAGGCCGGGCAACGCCCTCCGACCTTCACAAGGCGCCGAGGAGCAGAATGGATTCACTTTAACTGGCAGTATACGAATGACGGATTAAAAACGGAATCACGAAGGATTTCTCTTTCACATAGCTTTTGCAATAGAGGAAAAAGCGGCAACGTGCCGGGGGCCCGAGTTGGGTACAAGCCAGTCTGCTGCTGTGTGAGAGAGTCATTTGGTTCTAATCGTTCGAACTGATAAGACGAGAAAATGACTGCTTATTTTGATTGCACAAGTTTTATGAATTCTCAATTGATGCAGACCAGCAAGTCAATTGGGGATTTGACCATTTTCCTTTGATTGGTTTAGAGTAACAAATGTAACATTCCCGATAATGGTGAAATTCACCTTGAAATTATAGATATTGATAGTGAGGGGGACTTTAAGGAAATTATCAAATTGCCGAATGAGTATTCTCTAGTACTAAACAAGCATAAGCTTAAAAGTTTCTTTCTCGGTCATGGGAACTAAATGTCAGTGGAAATAGAATTTTCCTAAGAGAACTGTACCGATATTGATGATGATTTGTCCACACCAAGTGATATAGGTCTGAGGATATCTATAGCCATTTTTGGAATGCTTGTTCATACTAAATTTACTATAGATATTCTCGGAGAACACACTTACCAAAAAAAAAAAAAAGTAACGCCTGCGGTTTGTACAGCACATAGAAAATTTCAATATAAATTTGTGAAATTTTTCTTAACTGTCGGGTGGAAAGCAAACCAATTGTATTAATTTGCAATCAATTAATTACAGTATAAAGATGTAACAGATTCACTTAATTTGACAGTAGAGAATACAGATTCACTTTATCTGTCAGTAGATACAGTATAAGTTTTAGATGTATAATTTGCAATCAATCAATTTTACAGTATAAAGATGTAACAGATTCACTCAGTATAAGATGTAGAAATATGGATTCACTTAAGGCAGTATACGAATGACGGATTAAAAAGGAACTCACGACTGATTTCTCTTTCACATGGCTTTCGTAATAGAGGAAAAAAAAGCAGTAGATATGGTGCGAGTAAGCGAGAATAGGAGATAAGGCATGGGGCCATCTGTTTTGGGCCATCTGTTTTTCCACCTCGTAGTTTGCACAATCTTTAGCTTATGAAGATTTGCCGAT
>NW_024095532.1:0-7056 GCF_014356525.2 Nilaparvata lugens
CTCTGCCTAGCCACGCCTTTCATAGACATTTAAGGGCCGGTTTCCGAGCTCGGGACTTTCTCTCCACTGTCATTTATTTATTTTCTTATTCATTCATATTTCATTTATTATTACGTGGACCTCCACTATAGGAGAATGTTTTGAAGGGATAGCCGTATTTCGACGTCTTAGGGCCGGTTTCCGAGCTCGGGACTTAGCTAAGTCCTAGACTTGAAACAGCTGGAGTCAGAAAATTGGCTTTCCAAAACGGGGCGTAGTCGCAGTCATTGTCAGAGTCACGTTTGAAATAAATTTCGAAAAACTAGAAAATTGAACACAAAATAAAATAAAGAGAGAATAGTGTAAAGTTTAAGATATTTTGAATTATTTAGGAATGTTTAATTTTGTCAAGGAAAAACGTTTCCAATTATAGAAATGAGAAAATAAAAACGACTACTGTTATAAAAGCTGCGACTACGCCCCGTTTTGGAAAACCAATTTTCTGACTCCAGCTGTTTGAAGTCTAGGACTTAGCTAAGTCCCGAGCTCGGAAACCGGCCCTAAGACGTCGAAATACGGCTTTCACTTCAAAACATTCTCCTATGATGAGGTCCACGTTATAATAAATGAAATATAAATGAATGAAAAAAATAATAAATGACAGTGGAGAGAGATAGGAGAACAGAGTAGCCGATTGTCTGCCTTGCTATTGCCTGATATAGAAGATTGCTAATACCGATATGATAGAATATAATTATTATGTGATTTGAACGTTCATTCTTGTTGAAAATGGTCAATTATATTACATTTGTTGAGAAAATATATTATTTTCAAAAAAATGAATAATCAATCATGATCCTCCTTTGGTTAAAGGAGGAAGCCTACAGGCTTTAACCAAGTCAAAATTCCTTCAAAACATTCTCCTATAGTGAGGTACACGTTATAATAGCAGTGGAGAGAGATGGGAGAACAGAGTTTCCGACTGTCTGCCTTGCCACAGCCTTCTATGAAGGATAACTGATACTGGTGTACATGATATAAAATTAACTGTTCATCCTCGTTAAAAATAATCAATTATAATTTATCAAGCAAGAAATTATATTATTAAATAATTTCATAATGAAGATGAAATATTTGTCAATCATTAATTCTACATTGTTAAGACGATCTGGCAACAAAGCAGAGCGAGAAAGAGATAGCGATATCGACTTTGTTGAATGATAGACAAGGATAGCAATACCATTGCTAATCGAACACTGCCATTATAACGTGGACCTCAGTCTATTTGGAATAAAGTTGATACCGGTAAATCTGATTTTATATTAAAAGTTTATTCTTGTTTGGAATAAATCAATAATTGCTCATTTGTCAAGAAATCGATTTGAATTTTCAATGATCTGATTATGAATTCCAAAAATTGAGATGATAATAATTACTATCATACTATATTAAAGGACGATTTGGCTCATACACGTACGGGATAGGAAATTCACGAATGACGCATCATCACGTCTGAATATTGGACTGAACACTGATTAACTTGAAATTTTGCATACAGATTTTCAATTTAACGGGGATGGTTATAACCTACGCTCATTTCAGATTATTCAAGATTTCAGTGGGTCAATTTCTCTATTAGACCCTTGCGGAACACAGGTATATAATCATAAATATTAACAATGTCGAGAACGATCTTGCATCGTTGAGAAGCTAGAAAAGGATTGCGCTAAGCTTTTTTGAATGATGGACAAGGATAGCAACACCATACACTATACAGACAAATAAAAAACAGCAGACAGATGTATGCAGACAGACGATGGAAAATTCCCTTCCGTGTTCGAATGTTACACATACGTTCGTCTGTTTCCATATATCTCTGCTCATGTATACATGCTGCCATTCGAATTTTTCATCTCATTGATATTTTTTTTCTCTTTATGATCAATATAAATTCAAAAGCTTGGAAAATACATTTTCCTACAGATACCTTAAAAAGTGACCATTTCTGCACTGATTGCAGGCTGCAAAGAATCACTTTTCCGCTCTAGTGCGCAAAGTATTACTTTGCGTACTCCAGATTTGCAGCATGACAACGCAAAATAGTTAGTAGGTTATATGGAGCACCAGTGCAGGAAAATCTAAATTAAGTAGGTAACTGTGACTGGTGCACGTTATAAGAATCTTGATGGGGTGGACAACAGTGGATGACAGCACACAGCCGACCCCCCCCCCCCCCCACCTACACCATTCAAACACACATACTACATTCTATTTTATTTATTAGAAATAAAATTACACATATATATATCTGATGCATTTCAGGGAATTTCACCCATAATTACACACTTTTCATATTCAATGGTAACTGTAGGAAAAACTTAATGTGAAATACGTGCGCAAAGTTCCTCTGCTGCATTCAAAAAACCATTCCGCCCTCGCCTGCAGCTCAGGCGTAAACGTTTCTTTCGGTGCAGCAAACTGTCACTTTGCGCACTAGTTGCACAAATAACTATTTCGCCACACTGCACAGAAAGCAGCTGTTTTCCAGTCCCTACGTAGACCTGAAAGACATTGTTTGCAGACGACTCTTGTCTGACGTCAGAACAGGTTTCTTTCCGGCCTAGGCCGGAAAGAGTACACTTTCCAGCCGCTAACATGGAACTAAGAAAGGTGATCAAAAAACAGCTGATGTGTTCATTATTCAATAATTAAAACATTTATAATAATATCATCTTATTGTCATTTGAAAGAATAAAAAAGTATAAACTCAACCTCCCACATAATAAATTGAACATCATCTTTCAGGCTATTTATACAAATCAGAATAAAAAATAAAAATACTCGGACAATTTTCTGATATTCAGATTACCTCAGATTTGCTAGAGCTATCATCTTCCACTTCTGCTTTTGAAAGTGCTTAGTAAACAACTATTCTCATATTGTTTATTTTTGTGTGTGGCGAAAAATAGCGTTCGTACCACGAACAAAAATGTTTTTCCGGCTCTCAATCTTTTCTAGCTCTCGGCCTACGACCTCGGACTTGAAAACCGATTTCGAGCCGGAAAAATCTCATTTTCTGATCTAGGTGCGAAATATACTATTTCGCCACCATATTACAAACCTATTTTAGGTCCACGTTATAATGGCAGTGATTGATTGGCAATGGTATTGCTAACCTTGTCTGGCATTCAACAAAGTGACTTGCGCTATCTCTCTCTCGCTTTGATCTGTTGGCAGATCGGCTTCTAACAATGTTGAATTAATAATCTATTCACAAAATATTTTATTTACGTTATGAAGATTCATTATGAAATTACTGAGAAATATAATTTCTTGCTTGATAAAATATAGTTAATTACTCTGAACGAGGATGAGCAATTAATATTACATTAATAAACCTGTATCAGCTACTGTCAAAAAGGCAAGACAGTGAGGATCGGCAACGTTGTTCTCTCATCTTCTTCCACTGCCATTATAACGTGGACCTTATTATAACAATAATTAGAAAAGCGTGTACCTAATGACTCCTTGAAGTCACAAACTTCATAATTGTATGTCACGGAGAATCAGGGTATGAAAACAAAGAATGTTCTCTGTGATTGAACTATGAAAATCTATACTATAATAACGAAAAGAACTGGCTAATACACGTACGGGATAAGTAAATTATATTTGACGCATCATCACTACTGGGCTGATCACTGATTAACTTGAAATTTTGCATACAGATTCTAAATCAACCGAGGATGTTCATAGGCCTATTTACAATTCTTCAAGATTTCATTACGTCAAGTTTTCAGTCTGTCAAGTTTCAAAATACACCCTTGCAGAGCACGAGTTTACTGCTAGTCATAAATAATACTATATCCAAAGACCTTGAAGAGATATAGACCCACAATGCCTATGCCTTCCCAATGATAGCTCTCACTTGAAATTGAAGGCCGCCATTGAGGTATTTTAGCACGAGATATCATATCTATATATTTGTAATATTATAGATTGCAAAGGCATGGTATGTAATAATCTTATAGGTTGCCCACTCGATGGATTTCAATTCCAAGTACGACACTACCACTGAATGTGAGTCCATGCATCTTTAAGGTCTTTCGCCCGGTTGCACAACAGCCGGTTAAATTTTAACCGTGATTAATCTCACGAGAGCCAGAGAGGGCGTTTCTGGAAAGACGGAAAGACGGCTTCTCTGATTGGCTCTCGTGAAATTAATCACGGTTAATATTTAACCGGCTGTTGTGCAACCGGCACTTCGACTATCTCATGAAACAGCAGAGAATCATAACATAGCAATAAGTCTATTACTAACATCATCCTTATTTCAAAACAACTTTAGATTATAGGTCAAATAAAATCAAATCCACAACACAATAATCACAATTCCTCAATTTTGCGCTGTTTAATTAGCTTTCCGACCCTGATAACATCATAATGAATAAATGAGCAGGTGAACAAAGTAGACATTGCATTCAATTCTACAAGGGAATTCACTAATAACTGTCAGGATATCAAATATATAGCATCAATACTCTCCATTCGATTACCACTGACAGTCAAAAAGTAGACTAGTTGGAAGAGTACAGCTGTATAGTGATGTCCAAGTTATAATGGCAGTGAAGAAAGATAGGAGATCAACGTTGCCGAACTTCGGTCTTGTCAATGCCTTCTATAAACGGTAGCTGATACAGGTTTATTAATGTAGTATCAACTGTTTTATCGTTGACCGTGCGAAGTGAGGTCTAACATTCAAGTCTACGGTTTGGCATTTCTCTTATAATGCTTAAATGTTAATATGTTGCGCATTTACGGCGAAACGCGGTAATAGATTTTCATGAAATTTTACAGGTATGTTTCTTTTTAAATTGCGCGTCGACCTATATACAAGGTTTTTGGAAATCATGTATTTCAAGGATAATATATAAGGAAAAAGGAGCCTCCTTCATTCGCCAATATTAGAGTAAAAATCAGACTATATTCATCATAAATCAGCCTTCTAGTGGACTATAATACTACTATTTGAAAACATCGAACATCTTGAAAATGTATCTTTCCATCAACGTTAGTAGAGAGTTGACTATAATACTACCCGTTCAAAAACATCGAACATCTTGAAAATGAATCTCTCCATCAACGTTGTAGATAGTTGCAGCCAGACCTGATAACAGCGCTCACACTCACATTCCGGGACGACACGTCACGGTACGATAGGATAGAAAGCTCTATGTTCATATAGGTTTTTTTTCTAGACATTTTAAATTGATAAATTATTTATTAATTTTTGAGAAAACATGAAAATGGGTCAATATAACATACTGAGCGCGAGGTCTACTGTTCGCAGAACTACCAGTTAAAGGGGGACGAAAGATGACAGAGCAACGTTGCCGATCCTCTGTCTTGTCAATGCCTTCTATGAACGGTAGCTGATACACGTCTATTGATGTAATATTACCTGGTTTTTCTCGTTTAAAATAATCAATTATATTTTATTTAGCAAGAAATTATATTTTTCAATAATTTCATAATTAAGATGGAATATTTTGATAATTAATTATTAATTCTACATTGCTAAAAGGAGATCTGGCAACAAAGCAATGCGAGAAAGAGATATCGCTGTTCGCTTTGTTGAATGATAGACAAGGATAGCAATACCATTGATAAACAAACACTGCCATTATAACGTGGACCTCGCTGTAGTCTGAGCAGAATCACAATGTCGAAAACAACACTGAATTCCAAAACAAACAAAACTGTTTGCTTTGTAGTTTTGTAATTAGCAATTATTTGTCATGGAACTGGATTTCGAACTGTGGTGAAATTCAGTAAAATCTGACAACTTTGGTGCAATGGAAACCTCCGATGTTATACAAAGGAAATTCCGACATTAGTGAACCTGACTACAACTGTTTACAAAAATAATCACTATCAAAGTTTAAGTGCCGGTTGCACAACAGCCGGTTAAATTTTAACCGTGATTAATTCCACGAGAACCAATCAGAGAAGCCGTCCTATCAAAAGCGCCTTCTTTGATTGGTTCTCGTGAAATTAATCACGGTTAAAATTTAACCAGCTGTTGTGCAACCGGGCCTCAGACTAGCAGGTAACCAGTGCTCCGCGAGGGTCTATTGTAAAACTTGACAAACTTGTCATAATGGAATATTGAAGAACTGAAAATAGGCCTATATCCATTCTCGGTTAATTAGGAATCGATATACAAAATTTCAAGTTAATCAGTTGAGTAGTTCAGACGTGATGATGCGTCAAACATAATTTTCCCACACCGTACGTGTATAAACCAGTTCTTTCCTGTATAATATAATATAAACTAGCCGTCAGGCTCGCTTCGCTCGCCATATCCGTCTTGCCAGGGGGCTCTGCCCCCTCACCCACGACTGGATCGCTCAAGAATGAGATCAGCAGGTTCGCTTCGCTCGCCTGCATTTTCCATTTAAGCATTTTTATCATATGTTAGGACGATCCAGTTGGGGGTCCAGACTAAACGTCTGGCTAAACAGATATGGCGAGCGAAGCAAGCCTTATGGCTAGTAATATAATATTCCCAGGAATAGCTCTGATTGAAGTAGCAGTGCCCAATCAATTTTTCCGCGATAAATGCATTGCAATCTTCAACTTGGTGCCAACCTAACAAAGTCAACTCAACTTTATGCCAACCTGACAAAAGTATTCATTTAGTTACCAGTTAACAACTGTTTCGAAGAGGTACTCTCTCTAGATTATAGTTCTATGGTAACATATGCTATGAACATTTTTCAATTATAATTAAGAGATTGGAATAAGAAGAATATACATGCTAAAAGACGAACTTTAAACCCTTGAAAACCACCCTTTGAGTTAAAATATTGCCAAAAGATTTCTTAGTGCGCCTCTAAAGGGCCAACTGAACATACCTACTAAATTTGAACGTTTTTGGTCCGGTAGATTTTTAGTTCTGCGAGTGAGTGAGTCAGTCAGTCAGTCAGTGAGTGAGTGAGTGCCATTTCACTTTTATATAATTATATAGATGAGACATTATCAATCTTGATTTTCACTCTTAACGGGCTGGATGGC
>NW_024095533.1:0-6986 GCF_014356525.2 Nilaparvata lugens
TGGCGCAGGAAAAGATTGGAAGATGGCAAAGAGAAAGATGGTCTAGAGAGACGCAAATGTGTTTGGGAACGAGATGATGGAGAGGATGGTGGCGATGGCGACGAGAAGATTGATGAAGGATGTGAGGAAGGCGACGGTGATGATGATGGTGGTGGTGCTGACGGTGGTGATGACGGTGGTGATGGGGGAAAGGAGGAAGCTTCGGCGCAGCAACCACGATGAGCTAGCCACTGTACTTTCTCACCAAGATTCTTTTTTTCGGGGTCCTATTCACTGTTGTCGGAAGGATTCGAAAGCTTAATCAATTTTATCGTGCTTGCCTTATCTGGTCTTCTTAGCGGCCTGGCTTGCTCACGGACCCCTTCTTGTCGTGACCGCGTCTCCACACGTCACCTGCTGGCTTGCCCTCAAGCGCAACAGAGCGGAGACAATCGATTGAGGGTAACTTTACTCAGAACGACAACAATGGGAACTGCTGCGGGACCGAATCTTCCTTCCGCAGCTTGACTGGCTGCCTCTTCTGGCACCGTAGTGAGATTTGAACTCTGACTATCCAGAGACGACGACGTACATCCTTTATCTTCTCTTCCTCCCTCCCTCCTTGAAATGAAGCGTGTCTCGTTCATCTCGGAGGCAGAAACGCCAGCAACATACGAGCATATGAAACGGACCTCCGCGGAGTGACGGGGTCAAAAGCATCGGGTGGCGACCGGGAGCACATCACACAGGCTTGAGGATGAACCTAAATCCCAACACATGAAGTGACCATAGAAGAAAAAAAAATGGAACAAAAAAAACGCTGTTGCAGTGCGTGGCAGCAACCTTAAAACTGTCAAGCTAGGCCCGATCGGGGCATGCCTTTCGCTGCGCCTGCTCTTCTTTGGCTATCCTGTATGCACAGTCTGTTACGTAACGCTGTAGCAAGGTCGGTTGGCGGGCTGTGTGGGCTGGGCGGGTCGGTGGCTTTGCTGCGCCCTCGCTCAGGCAACCTAGACAGGCGGGAACGCGCGCCTTCCATTTCATGCGTCCGAATGACAAGCGAGCCGAATCACGTCGCCAGTTGCCAGCCAGGGTCGCAGCTCACCAGGGAGAGAACGAGTGTAGGGAGAGGAGGGGGACGGCGCGTGGCGGTGGTCAGGCTGAGCGGAAATGAATGCAGTAAGTTAATAAGAAATTGAGGTAAAGTGAAGTAGAATTGAATCCGAATCTGTTTTGACCTGCCTGCTGCCTGATTAGGGAGAGGGAGAGAGAGGAGAGCACGGGGCAAGGCAGCTTTGCGTAGGGAGTGTCGTCCCTGTGTCTCTCTGCCCATCTCAAAACGCCAAAGGTCTCTCGCGGTCAGTTACAGTATTCGAGTCGACTCACAGCCAGTCACACAGTCAAACGAGTTCTGGTGGAGAGCGTCACGCAGCTGCCTCAGTTCATCACGTTCTGATCCATTGATTGCAGCCTCCCTGCCCCCGTCTCCTCTCACCCTTCTCCCCATCTATCTATCTCTCATCAGGCTCGACAATCTCTCCGCAGCAACGGGCGAAGGGCAACTGAGCGTGGCCTTTACGACTCTCACGCCAATCAAGCACCGACACAGGGGCACAGCAGTTCAACTCCGTGTCATTCCGTCGTTCCGTCCAGCTACTCACTTATTCGACCGCCAGTCCATCAGATCCTCCCCTGTGTTTGCCCATTTCGACCGCCCGAGCCCTCGCCAGCGAATGACAACCCCCTAAGCTTGCGCCGCGCGGCTCCCAGTTCTAGCCCTCACGTTCCCTGGCGCCCAACAGGCTAGAGCCCGTAGTTCCATTCTGAGATCCCGAGGCAACCATACTGTCTTCGCCTGCGGCTCAAGCTGGCATCTCAGCCGCTACGGCTGCCAAAGTCGTCGCTTCTGTCGTCGCACCGGCTTCTTTGCCACGTCCATCACAGCGGCGGCCCGAGACAGTCCAGAATCGTGCTTGTCTCTCGTGGTCACTAAGCAATACGCATCATGTCGTCTTCACCAACTCGATCCTCGTCCTCCTCGATGAGGACGACAGGGCATCTCAGCATGAGCCGCCTGTGCGTCATCGGCCCCCACATCTCGACCTCCGCTTTGGCAATCACGATTCCTTGTCGTCCCAGCAGCTCGCCCAGCAAAGGATTCGCTCTGCCAATTGGAACGCAACCACTCATCCTCCTCCCAAACCTCGTTCCACAGCTTGAACGCTACATTCGATCAACCACGGGAACCTCGCATGCTGATCTCGATGTCAGTGATATTGTCGGCAGGCCCTCCCGCCACGCACGGCAAGCTCAACTTCACATCGGCCTATTTCACCTCTGGACGAGAACGAACTGTCACAGGTTGTCTCCCGGAGGGAAGGAAGTGTCGGCGATTCCTGGCCCTCGGCACCAATGCTATCGCACCCCCAGCATCATGAGATCAGTCCCTGGCTATTTGACGGCAATGAGGCCTCCAAGCCGCCCACCGTCCTCGTGCCAATACGGGCAGCGAGCGCGGCAACTATGCGCCCTCCTCTTCCATGGCTCCGTTGCTCCTAGTTCTCTCAAGCCTTCGCAGTCTATAGCCTCCTTTCGCCCCAACACCCCACCCTCGGCTAGCACATCAACTAGCACTCTGGCCGGACTTCGGGAGACCCCTCCGGCCAGTCATCACGGCAAAAAGTCCAAGAACCCCTTCCATTTCCTCAAGAAGAAGTCACCTCGGTTCTCAAAGACAATCAGTCGGCCACTCAAATCACGAGACGCTGTCGTCGTCGGCTTCATCCGTGCGACCCCAGACCGCGAATCAGATTCCACAGCCGCTGCGACCAGCCTTGGCTCGATTCGAGCCGTTCTCTCATCTCACTTCGCCGTCCTCAGCCTCATTACGGCCGACACACCCTCTTCTATCCCGCCGGCGTTTTCAGTTAATCCATGGATATCAACTCTTGCCACTCGCCAGGATAGCATGCCGCAAGCTTTCAGCGTAGAGAAGAGCAAGATTACGATCTCCGCGCTGCCGAGGCCATGCGCAAGGAGCGCAAAAAGATGCGTGGCGTGCTCCCTCACATGGTCGAGAGAGGGAAAAGTCGCAACCACGACGACCCTGATGGTGGTCGCGAAGGATCAAATGGTAATACTCAGCTGCAGGCGACGGGTCTAGACGTGGAGCTGTCGCTAGACACCAACTTTGATCAGATTGATGACATCGTCGACACGTCTATCGCACGCAACCGACAGATGGGTGGCTCAATGAACGATGGCACGTTGGCCTCCAGCCCATCAGCCTATCTCGATTCGGCCAATAGCAGCGATACAGCGCTCGTTCGCACCCCGTCCTCCTCGTACTCATCACTGGCCGACCAGCGTCAGGCCTCGCTGAGTTCCACCTTGGCTAGCTCGCAGCAGTCGAGTGAATCGGGCATGCGTGGCTCCGTGCGCTCCTCGAGGTTTTCTGCGCTGCCCTCACCACCTGGCTCGCAAGCGGGCTTCGCTCTGCTGATGGGCGGCCGTTGCAGATCAACATCAACCGGCCGGGTCTCCGTCGCATCAGCCTAGCTGAGGCGCAGCAGCACCAGCAGCTGCGCCGCGTTTCCACGAGCATGCGAGACATTGGCGAAGGCGTCTCTCCAACGTCGTCGTCGCCCAACCTTCCACGGAGAGCTCATCCGGTGCGGCAGAGGCTGCAAAAGATGTCAACGGAGGGGCCAAAGTGGCATGCTATCAGTCTTGCTGATGTGCGCAAGGGCAGCATAACTTCGGCACACAGTACGCGTTCTCACCACAGCGGCATCTCTCCAAAGACTTCGTACGCCGACCTTCCGGCCGCATTCCATGATCGATCTAGGCCTGCAGGTGGATGGACTCCTGGATCCGACAACATTAATGGTCGTGGAGCCCAACTACCATTTCCCCCCCACAGATCCGTCATCAGCAGCTGCACTCGCAATGCGGAATCTAGTGCCAGCTCTGCTGGCCAGGCGGCCAGCTCAAGCTGGATGGCACCAGACTCTTGGCAGTACAGCCGGACCAAGCGCGCGACTATCTTCGTGATGATAATGTAGATGGAGAAGGGGATGACGATGATGACGACCAAGACGCTGGCACTAGTGTCGTCCGTGATCGCAGGGGCTCAAGCTCGGGATTGAGTGCCGTGACTAACCCAGGCATGTACCGATCCGGCTCCTCTGATCCCTATTACAAAGCTGCATCGACTGGAGGATCCCGTCGAGGCACAGAAGAGTCTATCGATCCCAAATCGATCGTCTCAGCGAGACATCCAAGCACGCAGGATTCGACAACAGTGGCAGTGTGGAATTCTCGAGACCGCCCATCCGATTCCCTCACCTCAGCTCCCCAGGTCCAACAAAGCTCCTCTGGCCGGCCCTCGTCCCGAGGAGGATCGCTGGCTGCTGCAGGAGCCCACGCTGCTGCCGCTGCTGCAGGCAAGCTGGGCTTACATCGACCATCCAAGCATCGCTCTACCCCCCGCCCCAATACTGCCGGCTCGATCGGTGCCGCTCGTTCCCGCAGGCGAGTCTAGCCCCAGTTCCGACCGTTACCGAGGACGACCTGCTATCTCCAACCTCACCAAACGCGAGTCAGGTGCAATTCGGCGTCCGGCACAGGCGGTGGCACCCCTACTGGCAAGAATCACTTCATCCGAATCTACAAGACAGACGACTCGTTTGCCACCTTGTCATGCTCGGTGGTTTCGACAGCGTCCGAGGTGCGCACCATCTTGGCACGCAAGCCTGACGAATGATTCTGGCGCATTCCGTCTCTTTGTACGGACAAGGGCTCCGAAAGACCCTGGGTAGTTCGGACAAGCCGGCTCAGCTTCAGCGTCGTCGTCTGATCCAAGCTGGCTACCTGAGGCCGATGGCCTGGAGGATCTTGGGAGAGAGATCTGTCCTACCTGCTGCGGTTTGTCTTCCGTCCAGACAGTGTTCCCAACTTTGATTCCGAGTCTTTCGGGAACAGCGAGCACACTTTTCAGCACCTTGATCTCCGGGGCGCAACCTGGAAATGGTTCCGATCTTCCTCTACCGCCACGCTGACTGGATGTGAGCCTGGATCTGTCAGGCAATCCTATGTCAGACTTGCCGCTGGACTTTATCCAACTGTGCTCTGCCTGCGTACGCTCAGGCTTTCCAATCTGGCACTGAAGCGCATCCCGCAGAGCATTAAGCACAGCGAGACGTTGACTCACCTCGAGGTGTCGAACAATCGTATCTTTGAGCTCGGCCACTCGGTCTTGACAGCATTCCCGAGCTCAAATCGATCAAGGTGCAGAACAACCGTCTGTTCGACCTGCCGCCCTACTTTGCCGACATGAGCACTCTTCGATACCTCACATTTCCAACAACCGTTTTGAGCAGTTCCCCGAGGTCATTTGCCAAGTGACCTCCCTGTGGACCTTGACATTTCGTTCAACGCCATAACAGCGTTGCCAGCTGAGATCTCTAAGCTGTTAATCTTGAGCGCTTCATTCTTGCGGCAACTCGGTCGAGGAGTTACCAGAGAGCATGTCCGCGCTGGTAAGCTTGCGAACGATTGACCTGCGTCGCATTCCGTTCAAGACGTTTCGCCCCTCCTTGGTCTCCCGAAGCTTCAGGTCGTTCAGGCTGAGAACAACACACCAAAGCCTTCGAGGCAACGCTGGGATCGCAGCTCCGAACAATCGAGCTTCGACACAACCCACTCAGTAAAGTCAAGATCGCTGCATTTACGACATGCACCTCACTGCGCTCGATCTGTCCTCGACAACATGACCCGGCTTGAAGAGGACCTGTTTCCACAGTTGGCCGCCCTGTCGCATCTGACATTGGATCGCAACCAGTTTATTGTGCTCCCTGAGACGCTTGGCGAGCTGCAGAGGCTCGAGGTCTTATCTTGCAACAACCACCTTCTTTCAACCTTGCCTGAGTCGATCGGCAAGCTCAAGAGGCTGAAAAACTTTACGTGCACAACAACAATCTCAAAACAATGCCCACGACTTGTGGGATTGCGAGAGTCTAGAGTCGATCAACGTGAGCTCAATTTGCTTGAATCGTTCCCTTCACCTGTCGTGAGAAGAGGGAGCGAGCCGGCTTTGAACGAGGCACGCAAGACGTCCGCCAGCTCAGCGACTACGACCGCCAAGACAGCAATGGCCGAAGCTGTAGCGCACGCCGCCGAAGTCGCGCCTCTGTCAAGGAGCTTGAAGAAGCTGCGCCTTGGAGACAACCGACTTGGCGATGACGTGTTCAGCGTGCTCTCATTCCTTTCGGCTCTCGAGGTGCTCAACCTGAGTTCAACGAGATCTTCGAGATTCGAACTGCGGACTTTCAAAGCACGTCCATCTGCGAGAGCTGTACGTTAGCGGCAACGACCTGAGCAGCATTCCTCCGACGACCTCGAGTATCTCCAAGAGCTGAGGATCCTCCACCTCAACGGCAATAAGCTCCAGACACTTCCTGCCGAGCTGGTCGCATGGGCAATCTTGCCAATCTGGATGTCGGCAACAACATGCTCAAGTACAACATTGCCACTGCACTACGACTGAACTGGATTCTCGAATCCAGAGCTGCGGTACCTCAACCTGTCTGGTAACAAGCGCTTGAGATCAAGTCAAAGCTGACTGATGTTGGCGGACGTCGCACGAACATGGCCGATTTCAACATTCTGAAGAACCTCCGCTTGCTGGGACTGATGGATGTCACCATGCCGCTCCAGTCGAATGCGACGCCGGACGAGTCTGACAACCGCCGTGTGCGCACTTCGCTATCACAGATCAACAACATGGCTTACGGCATCGCCGACGCGCTCGGAAAGCACGACAACCTGAGCCATCGATCTTGTGGTACCCCGCTTCCGCAAGGATGACAACGAATGTCTGTTCGTATTGTTCGAGGGCCGCGGTCACGACTCGTATGTTGGAAGCCGTATCGCTCGTTATCTGGCCGAGTATTATTATTATTACCAATCATACTGAGTAATGTTGATTGACTTGATCTGAATGTATT
>NW_024095534.1:0-7027 GCF_014356525.2 Nilaparvata lugens
CAATCATACTGAGTAATGTTGATTGACTTGATCTGAATGTATTATTCTACAGTTCACAGCTTCCACACAATATGAAATTCAATCACTGTCTGTTTACATCATCTAACCAGGATATTATATCCTATTAATACAGATAAAATAATCAATCATATTTTACTCATCAATAACATATATTTTGTAATAGTATATTTCGCACCTAGAGCAGAAAATGAGATTTTTCCGGTTCGAAATCGGTTTTCAAGTCCAAGGCCGTAGGCCGAGTAAAAATAAACAATAATATAATATGAGAATAGTTGTTTACTAAGCACTTCCGAAAGCAGAAGGGAAGGTGATAGCTCTAGCAAAATGAGGTAATCTGAATATCAGGAAATTTTCCAAGTATTCTTATTTTTTATTCTGCTTTGTCTAAATAACCTAAAAGATGATGTTCAATTATGTGTGAGGTTGAGTTTATACTGTTTTATTCTTTCAAATGACAATAAGATGATATTATTGTAAATTGTTTTAATTATTGAATAATGAACACAAATAATGAAAGTTTTTTGATCACATTTCTTAGTTCCATGTTAGCGGCTGGAAAGGGTACTCTTTCCGGCCTAGGCCAGAAAGAAAACCTGTTTCTGACGTCACACGAGAGTCGTCTGCAAACAATGTCTTTCAGATCTACATAGGGACTGGAAAACAGCTGCTTTCTGTGCAGTGTGGCGAAAATGAATTTTCATAATATTATGTTAACATATTCTGTTAATCAATTACATTTCTCCATTGTTAAAAAACGATCTGGCAACGTTTAGGAGATAGAAAAGGATAGCGCTACCTGATTTGTCGAATGATAGACAATGATAGCAACACCAATTCTAATCAAATACTGTCATTATAACGTGCACATCACTATAGATATACAGCCTCTCAACAGTCCGTGACCCATTAATAATAATTGAGACCCCAATGAATTAACATTATACATACATGATGACCTATGTCCTGTGGGGAAATGTAAGCAGGTATTATTATTATAAGCTTCGGATTCAATCTGACGTTTCCCATCAGAATGGCTGCAAGCCGTATTATGCATTGAAAATGGAATTAATTTGTGATTGAAATTGAAGGCTAGGCATGAGGCTGAATGCAATTGACCTACTGTGATTGAAATCATTGGTCATGTATCAAAATTTCCAACAATTTTTGTTATTGGTGGAATATCAATCAGCCCACTTTTTGATAAACAAATAAGGGTTGGATTCATGAATCTTTCATTACAGTATTTTTTGTCATACTTACTCAATTGCAGCTGTTTTCCATGCATTAAATCAAGCCGGTAAACAGCTGTTTGCAGAACAAGAAACATGTGATTTTCATTACAGCATACTAAACTGTAAAGAGATCATATGTTCTCTTTACAGTCGAGTATGTTAGGACTCTACTGATTCCTAATAGAATCTGAGTAATTATAGTATCTTAAGTCACAAGGACGGGAAGGGCCCTTTCGCAAGGCAAGAATGATGTTTTTGCAATCGAATCGTTAGCCAAGACTAGAATTTCATTCGAGCACTGCAAAAGACATTCACGTCCAAGTAGCGTACACTATTTTCTGTCATAATAATCTGAAGAAGAATAATTGAGAAATAGAAAACATTACCTGTTTGTGCTGACGTTACTACATGCATTCTATAAACTCACACAGAATATAATAAAACAAGTATACTTTGCCTACATCCAATCAATCTTACAGTACGGTATCATAGCATGGGGAGGTGCGTTTAAAACTATTTTATCCTCTATCTATAGTACAGAAACTTATAATGAAAAGTGCCCTATGCAAGCCAAGAACATTCCCATCAGAGGCACTATTTGAAGAATTAAAGTATTCAACGTTCAACAATTATATAAGAACTCTAATCCTGTACATCTTTAAACAAGATCCAGCTTTATTTCCATATATTCAACACAATTATAATACACGAACAGCATCAAACGTAGGTATTGGTAACCCTAGACTCACTTCAACTTTCTCTTCCACTTCCACATTTTATAAAATGCATTTCCTCTTCCAAAAATTACCAGTGCACTGAAAACACCTGGCAACAGGAGAATAAGCCATTATAAAAAGATGGTCAACAATTGGGTGTCTTCTCTGAACATTGAAGAACAGGAGAAGAATCCTAGTGTCACCTTACTCTCATTGAAATCTGAGTACATATATTATTATTCATGACATTCTGCACAAATGAAGATATTCTTTTGTGTGTGTGTGCGCGCGTGTGTGAGTGTTGGAATGGATATTTTTCTACCACAGTCTAGTAGCCTGTTAGTTTATTGCCTTTTTTACATGATTAGCCATCGTTCATCCTTATCAATCTCATTATGCTGCCCATAATATATTTTTCTTTTCTCATACGTATATAATTTTTAGTTTTCATTTTCCACTTAGATTTACTTATTCATGTGAAATTAACTTGTATTATTTTACTTTTTATTCGGTTTTATACTTTTCTTTAGTTGGTTTAAAATACGATTTTCACAACTCGTTCTCTATCACAGGCATGTGCCCATAAGAGAAGCCTCCAAAATTGTTTACCATATGTACTATTTATTGTATTGTAAATTTTGGAGAATAAAGAATTTCAATTTCAATTTCAATTTCAATTTCAAACATAACTTAGTTTACGAATTCCGAATCAGGAATTTTGTGAAAGTTGACAAAACTTCCACCTGGAGCGCTGAAAGTGGTTTTTTTGTAGCAGTCTTGATGTTCCTATTCGGAACTTGGAAACATACTCGACAGTAAAGAAACATATGGTTTCATTACAGTATAATATGCTGTAATGAGAATATGTTTATTTGTTCTGCAAACAGCTGTTTACCGGCTTGATTTCATGCATGTAAAACAGCTGAGATTGAATGACTGAAACAATTTTTACGGTATTGGAGAACAAATTGTTAAATACTTTCTGATGAACAAATAAGGTGGAATAATTGATGAATCACTCATCATTTCTTGTTATAGGCGAGTCATCAATTACTTTTTGTCATAGTCATTCAATTTCAGTTGTTTTCCATGCATGAATCAAGCCGGTGAACAGCTGTTTGCAGAACAAATAAACAGATGATTCTCATTACAGCATACTCTACTGAAATGAAACCATGTATGTTCTCTTTACAGTCGAGTATGTTTCCTAGTTCCGAAACAGGAACAGCAAAACTGCTAAAAAAACCGCCTTTTAGCGCTCCAGGTGCAAGTTTTGTCAACTTCCACAAAATTCCTGATTCAGAATTTGTAAACTAGGTTATGTTTATAGAATGCATGTAGTAACGTCAGCACAAGCAGGTAATGTTTTCTATTTTCTCAATATTCATCTTTAGATTATTATGACAAAAAATAGTGTACATTACTTGGACGTGAATGTCTTTGCAGTCCTTAAATGAAATTCTAGTCTCAGCTAACGCCTCGACTAGAAACATAATTCTCGCCTGCAAAAGGCCCTTCCCGTCCTTGTGACGTGAAATACTATTCTGATGAACAAATAAGGTGGAATTAATTGATGAATCTCATCATTCTTTCCATTGGCGAGTTATTAATTACTTTTTTGATAAACAATTAGTGGAGCTCATCGATTTGAAGTTACATTCAATGAACTAACTTTAGGTGCAGCTTAATTTGGAGTATTGGATGGAAGAATAATTCGGTTACAATGTCATTACTAATAAATAGATTTATTCATTTAATATTGAGAATATCGTGATTTTCTTGAAAGGAATACAAGCAGAAGTGTTCCTGTTGTAAAATTGATAAAACATAAGGAACCCAACATAATTTTCTCTATAATATTATCTTTTGTTTCAGGTAAGAACAGCGCAATTGATAATCGAATTTGACAATTTCGAAAATAGTAAGGTACACGTACGATTATTATCTTTATAGAGCAGAATATTATTGTCTCATTTCTCCATTATTGGATAGCAACCTTTGTTATTAATATTCATTGAATTTGTATTGCCCGTATTTGAAACGACATAAGTTCGTAAATTTCCTATGAAATCTATACAGTTCACTTCACTGAAAGCCATCTATTCAGTTCAACTGGTTATGGATGTAGAAATTGGAATTATAAAATGTTGTAGAGCGAGCTCATTGAAATCAGTTATATTAGGGCGATTTCTATTCCTTGCTGAGGGAAAATATCGATAGAAAAGTTTGGATGAATCTACAAACTGTCTTCTAGATCCTTGTCGTGAGACATAACTGAGAAAAATTGAAAGCCAAACGCTATTTTCCTCAAAGAGATTGTTATCTTTTATCATATTATCTTTTTTAATAAATTGATGAATATTTAAAATTTCAGAAGAAAATATGGAGCTCTCTCATAACCACATTCCAGGGTTCCCTAATAATTTTCATAATTTATTCAAAATATGTGTGAAACATTTCAGTTTATAACTTAATTTCAACAGCACTCTAGAAAAGTATGAAGAGGGTATGAAGGCTACGTTTTATCCCGATTTGTATGCTAAGTCATTTTCTCTCTCACTCGCTTTCGCTCTATTTTCCTTTACCTCAATCTCTCTCTTTCCTCTTATTATTCCTTTATCTAACTGTCTCCATCCACTCTCTCTCACGCTCTCTCTTTTCCTTTCTCAATCACTGTCACCCTCTCTCTCACCTCACACACTCACTCCTTTTCCTCTCACTCTTTCGAGTTAAGTGTAAGAGAGGGCCGACTGCGCCCTAACTTCGCCCTCCCAGGTATAAAATAAAGGCAGTCATTCTATTCTATTCTATTCTTTCTCTCTCACTCTCTCTCTCTCTCATTATTCCCCTATGTAACTAACTGCCTCTATCTCCTTTCTGTTATCCAACACATTCTGGGTCTGATGAAGGGAATATTCATCTTTGTGCTGAGAAAAGGGAACAAAAAAAGACAGAAAGACTGCTCCTAATTTATGCATTATTCCAGCTTTTTTGACATGTCTAGTGCCTTATTCTGCCACAATAGCCGTTCTGGTGTCGCGCCTTACATATCTACATGTACATAGATGTAAAATGAACATGTACGGAGACATAGATATGTATTCCGCAGTGTCAGATGCAGAAGTAGCGACGGAATGTTTCTGAAATTCTCATTGCTTAGCTATAGCCTGTGGCGTTCGTTAGTTATGGAAGTTGTGAAAGAAGTTTATTTCAAGTTTTTGTCATAATGTGTCTCAAACGCTGAAGGAATTGCTGCTTCCATTCATATTCATGGGATGAGCGTTGTCTGTTGCAGCCATTTTTGAGAGTAGAAAGAGGAAAAATATATTGGCTATGTGTCGGGTGGATCTGATGGGTTAACTGTAGTTTTTCTTTAGAAACTACATCATGGAAATCTATTTCCTTCTGTGGAATATATGAACTATATTTTTTCTAAGATAATCTATAGTTTAGGATGAGGAACCTGTAGTTTTTCTCCAGAAACAAAACCATGGAACCACAGTTTCATTTGTGTAAAATATAAACTATAGTTTATAGTATAGGATGAAGAAGATACCTAAGAAACTATAGTTCCATCTGTGGAGAATATAAACTATAGTTTATGGTAAAGGCTAATTTTTTGAGCTTCATGGCGGTTAGTTCTCGATGTCGAATAGTTTTTGATAGTTTTGAACGCTTGTGAAAGAAGAGAATAATATAGAGATCCCTTGATTCATGTGGTCAGCGAAACAAAATTGAACTTAGGTTCTAGCGTTACAAATATTAACATCAATGAGTAAAATTCCATGATGATTTGACCTACAGACTGAAGATTTTCATAGTAATATTGAGCAAAGATAGATGATGAAAATACAGAACCGAGACAGTTCAAGTCATGTCGTGTAATTTTGTCTCCATGATCACCTAAAGAGCTAGACCGAAATAACATAAATATATGACATCTTTCTGAAAAACTGAAGTGAAACTAATAAAACCAATTCTTATGAAATAAGAACTCACGTCGAATTCTACAGTTTTATTTGGTACAGGATCATGGTTTCGAAAATCATGAATCTTATGAAAATAGTTATCCTGCTGTGTATGAAATATTTATCCAAATATTGTAAAGAGCTTTTCTCTGAATGGAAAATTCAAGTTGTAAGTGGTTCAACAGCAACATGACCAAGAGATACTACAAAAATATGTAGAAAACTCACCTCTTTGTGTCTGCAACATCTTTGATCAGGTTTGTTGGCATAGGGGACCAGAAAATTATATGGTAGCTAATCATGCTCTATAACGAGAATCACTCTGACAAATTTGGCTTTAGTAATTTCTAGATTTTCCATTGATGGAGACAACAGGTAGAAACCTGTTGATAGACGACGTGAATAGTTCCATCAAAATATGTATCACATTTGTAGAATTTGATCATATCTATGAGATATCTCAATCTCCAATGTCAAGAGAAAATCATAAGCTGCTTCTATTTTTCTATCGTTTTAATTAGTGGTGAACTTTTTGTGGTAATTTGAGAAGTATCAGCTATGAGTCTCTGTCCAGCCCTAGAACGATCACATGACAACCATCCCTCACCCATCCCAACAATACAAACCTATAGACCTGTTATAGAATAAATTGTATTATGTATATTATATTAACCCATGTTATTTTAATTATCCACTGCATACTGCTGTATATTATTGAAAGTTGATTCCCTGATCTACTTTCCAGCCTCAACTCCATCAATGATTTGATCTTATTTACCTATTACTTTACTTTATCAATTTTCAGTTTTTCTTTCAAATCTTCATATATTAAGAAACTTTTACAATATTTTCATTCACAAATTAATCCTCAGTTGAGTTGATGAAATTAACGTTTTGGTATAGAGTTAGTGGGAAGGATATTTTGAATTCTTTCCAAGAATGGACATTGATGTGTCCAAAGCTCCGCCAATTTATGTAGAGCATAACAATATTATCTATAGCTATTATCTGCTATTGCTTTTCCATATCATATGCAGTTCAATAATTATTTCCTAGTCTATATTATGTAAATTCATCTATAATTTTGCAA
>NW_024095538.1:0-7095 GCF_014356525.2 Nilaparvata lugens
TAAAACCAATCGTTACTAGAGCTCAAACCACTTTTAATATAACGAAACAGTGAACCTATATCCTAGTAATGTTTGGTTTTGTATACGTTGAACTTCTAAAGTTTCAAAACTCTATGATGATGGAAATGTAATTAGATCGAAAGTTATTGATGGAGCTATTGAATCATGCATTATCGCTAATAATTTGCCAATCATATTCAGTACCAAGTCTGTTTCAAGTTGAAGCTGTTCTGAATAGAGATGCATAAAAAGAAACTTTTTAATGCATTCTCACCGTTAATAGTTATTTGTGCAACTAGTGCGCCCAAAACTATTCTATTCCCAAATTTTTGATACTGAATAACTTGTTACCATTTAAAAACAGTCTGAACGGGAATACCATAATGGATGAATCAATCAAAAGTTAGTGAATTACCATTATAACAATACTGTTAGGAATAATTTGAATGAATATTTAAATTTTCATTTCATTTTGATTTGACACATATCTATTATTATTGGATATACTTTCTCGAAAGTTCACGACAAACTGAAGATTCACGAAAGTTTAACATTTTCATATTAAACATATTATTATGATAATGAATAGATGATTCCATTCCCACCATAAAGAACTAAGAAATTCCACAAACATTTCTTGGAAATTAACTGACCACTATATCGAGTAAGCGTGGCCATTGTGTAATTAATAATGTAGCCTGCAGCGCATCACAATAAATTAATTTAAAATAAAAACAATAAAACATAAACACATATAAATATTATCATTTTCTATCCTAATATATTTCTTGATACCCAAGTTTCGTTTATTTCAAACAGTCATTTCTTAGTTTCCTTGCAGAATGAGATGAAGTTTGTAATTTGACCATAATTTGTATATTATGATGAGAGTTATCAATTATTGAGGCTTGAGAGTTGAAAAATCGTGTTCAGCGACCGAAAATACATAAATTCGCGTTCCTGAAATACATCATTTTGATGCATAGAATAGTAGGAGCGATGCGATAGACAGGCCACTACGCGCATTAATCATGGGGGAGGACCGCGCCGCAGCGTAACAGTGCTACTTATCCCCCTCCCACCGCCGCATCTATGATCATAACCCCCAAACTATATATATCATTGAATTCAGGAAGAAACGGCCTACAACGTTTATAGGGAACCTTTTCCTCTAAGTCTGCTAACGACTTAAATATTCAAGAAATAACAAAAAGTCCATAATAAAAAAATACATTTTTCGAGATATTTTATTTTTTCGCGGAAAAACTATGCTGTTTAACGCAAAAATGTAGAGGACCACATTGAAAGCCAGTTATAAGTACATAATATTGAGAAAAAAGTCAAAGCTGTACTATGAATAGTAACTGCAGGACAGGCGATTTTATAAGCGCACGTTTTTTAACACTACCCACCTCCCACCAATCTGTCGACCACCCTGGGACGTGACGACATCGAGTTTCATATACACTAAAGACCCCCTAACAATAATCCGAAGTCAAATTCTCTGCCTCTCTCATGTATGCTCAATGTAAGCCAGCGCCTGGACTATAACTAGTTTGTGTTGCCATGTTGCAAATCTGGAGTGCAGAAAAAGTTTTTCCCGCACTAGAGCGGAAAAGTGATTCTTTGCGTTCTGTAATCAGTGCAGAAATGGCCACTTTTCAACGTAACTGTAGATAAATATATTATTCTTGAGGGCAAAAAACATGAAATTGGTGTGTGAGTGTCTGATTTAGTAGTCCACGCCTTCAAAACCAAGGAAGTGTCTGATTGGTCAATGGATCGACTAGTCGCCATTTTACCTTCACAGCTCACTACCAATAGGAAAACTCCATCATTACTTGAGGCATGTCAAAGTCAAAATCAATGACAATATTGTTCTATGATAGTATGCAGACAACTTCAAGAAGTTTATTATTGAATAGTCTTTTTTTCTTTAGGGCTACATTTGAATATAAATACATATATGAATCTAAGTACCCTTTTTTGAATGGAAATGAATTGAAAGTTGCATTTGTTCAAATGGTAATTAATAAATAATTATTATTAAACGATAATCTCAATTTAATGCTGTAAATCACCCCGAAGACTTCTGCTACCATAGCTGATTACCCTGTTGTCAATATTTACTGTAGCAGAAGTCTTCGGGGTAAGTTACAGCATTTAATTGAGAATTTCGTTTAATAATAATTACTTTTAAAAATGATTTTTATTATTGAACAGTTTGTTATCATGTTATCAAATTTTAGATCACATGAAGTGGAATCGAAAATTAATGTCAAGTATTCATCATTATTCATTTATCAGAAAATAAAACTCAATGGAATTAAGTTGTGTGAAACCACATAATAATTATTGATTCTCTTGACTATTAGTAGTATTGCCTTTAAATGTTTTCAATAATTTTTTATCGTCACAATTATCATTATTATATAATTTCTTTAATTTATAAACACTGTCAATGTGAGAAAATTTGATTAAAAAAAATTATTATGCAGTTTTTAACAAGCGAAAGATGGGTGAAACACTTTCAAGTGATTTAGTAATTTGTGAATATTTTTCACATAGGCTTCACAATAGGCTTGGATCTCGCCTATTCAACAGTGGAATGACAGGATATATTATGCATAGTGCACTTACATTCAGATTAGTGCTTCCTGTTAAGGCGCATGCCCCATTTCACTCCTTCATAAGAATTATTCAATTGTTTGATAGGGTATCCACTTGACTGCATGTCCAAAAGTATCTTATCTTTTTACCATGTATGCTTCTTTCTATGGGAGTAGGAATGATTGGTTCCAACATGTGTATAGAATGAGTGGAGACCGGTTTCCCAAGCAGTCCTTACTGTACCAGCCAGTCCAGGGAAAGAGATAGAAAACGTCCAAGAAAAGATGGTCCGATTATAGAGACTATGAGGTTCGGAACAGGCAATTGTTACAGTAACGATTGGTTTTATATACGTTGAGCTTCAAAGGTTTTAAAACTCTATGATGATAAAAATTATATTAGCGATAAATTGAATTATCAGGACTTAATAATTCTGAAAAAACAGGCATTTCAAGATTTCAAAATGGACAAATTGGTTCTTGATGGAATTGACATCTCGTTCTATTTTGGTTCCTGGAGAGAAACAGAAAGCAAGAGAGAGTGAAAGAAGAAGAAGGAAAAAAGGAAAAAAGGAGAAGAAGGAGAAGAAGAAGAAGAAGAAGAAGAAAAAGAAGAAAAAGAAGAAGAAGAAAAAGAAGAAGAAGAAGAAGAAGAAGAAGAAGCTTCTTTCTTACTTTCCTTGTGCCATTCTGAGTTAGAATGAAATTTTCAAATTGCTTGTTCAACTGAGACTTTGAACTTAATTTTCCTTGTATGAATTTAGACCATGATTTGAGCTATTTTAGTATTTAATTGGAGTCCTCCTACTCAAGACAGAGCAACTGACTATAGGCTAGGCGCACACCAATTAGTAAGGCAAGACATGATCAGACACGTTTAGTCACAATACTTCACATAGTTGCTTATGAAGACATGTCTAATTGCAATGACTAATCGGTGTGTGTTGCTTCATAAGCAACTATGTGAAGTATTGTGACTAAACGTGTCTGATCATGTCTTGACTAAGGCTAGGCGCACACCAGTTAGTCAAGACAAGACTAGATATGATCAGACACATTCAGTCACAATACTTCACATAGTTGCTTATGAAGACATGTCTAATTGCAATGACTAATCAGTGTGAATTGCATCATAAGCATCAATGTGAAGTATTGTGACTAAACGTGTCTGATCATGTCTTGACTAAGGCTAGGCACACACCAGTTAGTCAAGTCAAGACAAGACATGATCAGACACGTTCAGTCACAATACTTCACATTGTTGCTTATGAAGACATGTCTAATTGCAATGTCTAATCAGTGTGAGTTGCAACATAAGCAACAATGTGAAGTATTGTGACTGAACGTGTCTGATCATGTCTTGACTTGACTAACTGGTGTGCGCCCAGCCTAAGGTGCCTATACACTGGACGTGCATACAAGCATGAAATCCGAAATAATTAATAATATTTGTATTCTAGATTCTTCGCAAAGAACAGTATAATTTTGGTTATGAACAGTGCATTTTTAGATTAATGAAGTGATATTTTTTTAGATGCATGGACTGCATCTCACTATTTCACACTTTAAGTAACTCAGTAGCTCATCAACATTTTTGCTAAATTTTTCCGAAATTCAAAGATTTCATAGTATGGATTGTACTTTAGTCTGTAGCTTTACTGACCAATACTTTTTCAAAATTAAACCATAGAGGAAAAGATAAAAATTGAATATTTTTTCTCCCAAATGAATTTAATATTAATAATTGTTATTAAACGAATATCCCAATTAAATGCTGTAAATCACCCCGAAGACTTCTGCTACTGCAAATATTAGCAGAAGTCTTCGGGGTGATTTACAGCATTTAATTGGGATATTATTTTAATTATAATTATTCATTAATTAGCATTTGAACAAATGCAACTTCCAATTAATTTCCATCTGTAGAATTTATATATAATCATATTGTCTCTGATCAATCTTAACCAAATCTTTTT
Organism: Nilaparvata lugens; assembly: GCF_014356525.2. NCBI lineage: Eukaryota > Metazoa > Arthropoda > Insecta > Hemiptera > Delphacidae > Nilaparvata > Nilaparvata lugens. The sequence goes on from NW_024095538.1 coordinate 4,586, forward strand.
ATATTATCCGTGTATTTTTACTACACATTCTCTCTGTTATTAGTACTAAATTTTTTATGGAACTCAATTCACAATTCTCCCCACATTTTATAGATTGCATCTCCCCATTTTATCGATTTTATCTCATCATTCTATCGTGTGCCAGATATTCTATGGAGTTTTAAACACTGCGACAGTACTGAGGTCAATGAACTACGCTAGCCTATATTTGCTCGTTCTCTTTCCTTCTTTCTCTCTCTAGCACACTAATCCAATCGGTTGCCCTCTTTGTTCTTCCGTACTATCACGCCATTATACTCCACCACTCCCCTCTTCCTCTCTTTCTTCTTCTACTTCTTCTACTGAGTTCGATTTCCCTTTCAACTACTAAATTTTGCATTTAATACTGTACTATCACTATTGTCTAGTGTCTAGTCAGTCATCAGCTGAAACTGTTTCTATTGTCTGTAGAAATTGATTGATATTCAAGTCGAAAAAATATCATATAAACTCCGAAAGGAATTTCAAACGTTCTACACCAAGTTGCATGCAAGCATATGAATTTAGCATAATTTTTTAGTCATTGAATTTCCAATAGACTAACTAAATCCAGCATTTCAAGAGTGATGAATGAAATTTACACTTAAAAAGAGATATGGAATTTCTCCATAAGGTGAGAAGGAGGTGTACGTTCTACGTAATTTATTTGAGCTAAACTATAGTTTCAATGCATTCAAGGCATCATGAGAGTTGGTTTTGGTTAGACAGCCTAATGACTCTCATTTCACCTCAATAAGTAAAAGATTGATTGAATTAAATAACTCAAAGCTGTTACTATCTATCTTAATAACGGGGCACCGAGCTTCGCTCGTTATTTATTTATAAACTATTGATAAACAGAACACAATTCTTTAAAATGATTGGGGAAAGACTAACAGGCACAGCCAAAAACTGTTTCTACCCCGAAGTTTGATTTATACACCAGAAAGTAGGTTATGTTCCATACACTTGAATTCAGGTTCAATTTCCAGTCCAAACATTTCAAAACAAAAAAGTTCTTATTTAGATTATTTACAAACCAAATTGAATAACAAAATAACACTCACTAATCACTTGAAATTGTCAAATAATGATTAAATTTGAATATTATGATATACTCTAGTTTAGAATGATTATCATGTCATGTCAACAAATCAGATTATTTTGATCAAGTCGATTAAAATTCTAGATAATATTTCTGGCTGATGATTACACGCGGGGAATAATTCTGTTTCTCTCGCACACACGCATCTTCTGTTTCGACAGACGACGAAATTATCATCTGTTTTTCCAAGGATGAATAATTGTTATCCTTTTCATGTCTTTCAGCGAGTTTTCCCAGGGATGAGACCTAGTGCTCTCGAATTTTTATATCATAAACCCACTATGATCCAAATTTCGTGAAAATCGTTAGAGCTGGTTTTGAGATCCGTTGAACATAAATAATCAGATATAAAAATATAAACAGATATACAGAAATTTCTCGCTTAATGAAATAGGATTAATAGGATGCACTGGCTGTGGAAAAAATTGAGTATTCATTTCAGGCTATACTGATAAATAGGGACAATTATAGATACAGATTGAAATGTGACAACTTGAAATAATTTCTATTATTAAATAACTAGCTTACCCGGCGAACTCCGTACCGCCAAAAAGTCAATGTATCTCATGTCACACTTGACTTTATTTAGTGAATAATGAAATTCATCTGACAATCGATATTTTTATTTACATCTCAATACGGACTTCCTATGTGCTTGAAACTACCGTTTTAATACCAGTAAACAACTTTATCACAGAGTGACGTGTTTATTACAGCTGGTAAGTTAATAATATCATATTATCACAACATGATCTTGAATCATGATGATCTTCCCGTTCTACGTTAGCCGCTCGGCAGACAATTTCGAAAACATAGGTCTGTAGAATGGATTAATATATAATTATTATTAGCCCCCCTATTGAAATTTCTGGTCAGAAACCATCCCCAATATTCACACAACATATTCCCAAAGTTTCATGCCGTTCTGTCAAGTAGTTTTCGAGTCTATATGGAACAAACAAACAAACTAACACACAAACAGACATTCATTTTTTTATAAATATAGAGATTAATAGTCTATTTATGCATATATTTTTTCTATTTAATTTTAAGTGACTTACTCCAGGATTAGATTGAATATCTTCATTCATGCAGAATCAATGTGACTTACATTAGGATAAGATAATATTTCTTCATTTATGTAGATTGAAATATATGCCGTTAATCGACAGTAACGACTTGAGATAACAGTAAAAGTTGCGACATAAACGCCCTATACCACGGGATATCTACTTACGCTATTGTTTCTCTATGATTGAATATACTTACTATTTTAAAAAATAATCATATTATTAAAACTTTGCACTGGATTCACGTGACCTCCCAACTAACTCCAAAAAGTTAGCATCGAAGCGCTGTTCCGCATCATCGAGAACCGCGACGGCCT
>NW_024095540.1:0-2500 GCF_014356525.2 Nilaparvata lugens
TATCACATATTATACAGTGTATATGGTACTTATATATATACCTACCAGCTGACGCCATCTTTCCAACCTATGCTCTGCTTGCTTCTTTGCTCGTTTAGTCATCTTATTGAGAGTGAGAGGGATCATCGACTTTCACGCTCCTTCAGATTTTCAAAGCTAATACACTCTCTGCTTCATCCACGGGTTGAATACTCTTTTTTCGATGTTTCTACCTCTCTTGCACCTCCGCAAGGTGGATGGAAACTGTTCACAGGGAAAAAGACAGGAAATTAGGTGGGTATCTTCAAGATTGATTTTTTGAAATTGAGTATTTATATTCAGTACATCATCTTATTCTGTATTCGAAGGTTGACCTCTTCCTATATTTACATGTTTCTCATAATAAAGTATGTTCAACGTGAATATATTAAATTAGCTCACATAAAAAAGTCAGGAACAGCGATATTCATAGAGACCTGCACGTCGACCTGGTGTCCACCGAGATCCAGAGGCATGCGGAGAGGCACGAGGGGCGACTGCACCAACATGACAACGTCGAGACGATCCAGGTGCTAGACAATGGAGGGTTGGTGCGGAGGCTCAAAAGGAGGAAACCGTTTGAACTAGTGTAGTGCTTGTTCAAGTAGTGTCCAGTGAAAGAGCAGAGCAGTGATTGAGTGAATCTAGCTTATATAGTGCAGTCAATAAGTGTACATTAATTACATAATAGCAGTAAGAGTTCCTAATGAAAAATTGACTGTTCAATTTTCCAAGTAGTATTTCAGGATAGGAAAAATTAGCTCATTAGTCTTTAGGCTAGATGGCTATAGTATTGACCAATGGAAAAAATCTGGTGTGGTACACTCACACAACTTTCCTTGCTCATTGATCTATAAGCCTCATTCTTAAACGAGGATAATTTAGGGGAATAACATTGAGCCGATTGGCGGTTAAATAGTTAAAACTACGATTATACTATTGTTTTTGTTTTCAAAGTATATTTTCCTTTGTTTGAATTATGAAATTTGAGGATTTTTTAAAGTTGTCGAAACAGCTGTTCTACAATAAAATATCGACATAATAATATAATGTTCTTTTGAATAAACTACTCTACCCACCTACCTCACAAGGAGATTACAAGGAGAAGGAGGTTACAAAGTAAATTTCTCAGGGATGGGTGGACCCCCTGTTAGTTTCTCAGGGAGGAGACTCATGCCAGTTAATAGAGCTGATATATAACTATACAGGGTACGAATTTGAAAAAAATCGGTAAAGTCATTAGTGAGAAAATCGTGATAGGAATTTAACAAAATTCATCCTTCTCAGGAGTATTACAGAGCTCCTGCAATTCTCCCAGAAATGAGACTCATGTCAGTTGATAGGGCTTATAGATAGCTATATAAGGTATAATTTGAAGAAAATCGTTAGAGCCGTTTTCGAGAAAACCGTGAAAAACATGGTTTTTTAGCCATTATTCGCCATTTTTCCGCCATTTTGAATTTAATTTTATTGAATTTCTTATTGTCGGATCCTCATCGTATAAGGACATTCAGTTCAAAATTTCAAGTCAATCGGTTAATAAGGAATGGAGTTATCGTGTTCTCAGACACACACACACACACACCCACACATACACACACAGACCAACACCCAAAAATCATGTTTTTGGACTCAGGGGACCTTAAAACGTATAGAAAACATGAAATTCGGGTACCTTAAATTTTTTGGAAAGCAATACTTCCCTTACCTATGGTAATAGGTCAAGGAAAGTAAAAAGAATAAGTTGAGATTTGGAGCAAATATCAATGTTGCCAAATTGCAAGTTAGTAGAGAGTCTATGTCTACTAACGTTGGCCAAATTGTGCTGTTATGATATTTTAATCCTTTCAAGCACCCTATATGACTGGATATATTGAAACTGAGAGCTCTGCATTGAATTTCTTTTTGAATTGAATACATCCTGTCCATATGACTTACATAAAAAGATAGAATAAATCTTTTAAACAATTTTTATCTGGCAACACGGATTTTTACAAATCTGAACTAATTTTATTCAGAGTATACACACTTTATCATGATCACGGTACCGTATACATATTATAACATTTTTCTTCTCAACGAAAAGGAAAATTTCGCCTCAAGATTTACAACAAAAATGTTTATGCTTCAGCTGAAATAAGTCTATAGTGCGGTCCACGTAATAATGGCAGTATTTGATTAACTTTGATGTTGCTATCCTTGTCTATCATTCCACAAAATAGGTGGTACTATCCTTTTTTAGCTGCATAACGATGCCAAATATGTTTTGGACAATGTGGAAATATAATTGATTAAAGCAGAGAACAGGCAACGCTGCTCTTCTATCTTTATCCACTGCCATTATAACGTGGACCTCACTAGTTGAATTTTCATCTAGCTATTTGTTCTTTTATACATTTGAAATAGCCACTAGATAGCTGAAAGCTCTCTGTCTATGGTGAGGTCAACGTTATAATGACAGGTTTTCACTAGCATTGGTGTT
>NW_024095540.1:5000-7115 GCF_014356525.2 Nilaparvata lugens
TACAATTTACGCTCTTAAATACTCAGATAAACGAGTTGAAAATGACCTAAGTTCGGGTCGAAACTACAGTAGTTGTTGAACTATTCTAAATTTTTCAAAAAATAAAGGGTACTACAAGATTTTATATTGTTTTTATTAATTTGTCAAAAAGTAGCACATGTGAGTGAAGTGTTTTTATTATAATGCAAGTAGTTTTTTCGGTTTCTTTTCCTTATGGCTACCGGTATATCAAGTTACATTGGAATAGGTTTCTACTATCAAATGACACAATTTGAGATTCCTAACAACTACTTTCGATCTTAAACTTGAAAGTATTGTACTCATTTCATATAAATATATAAAAACTAGTTTTGGTTGTTACACCATTATCGATCACTTGTAGACTTGTCCATTGCATCCAAGAGTGAAATAATATCAATTAATTAATCAAGTTCATGAATTAATTAATTAATATTATTTCACTGATAGATGAAATGGACAAGTCTACAAGTTATCGATGAAGGTGTAACAACCAAAACTAGTTACTATATCTTTATATGGAATGAGTACAATACTTTCAAGTTCAAGGTCAAAAGTAGGTGTTAAGAATTTCAGATTGTGTCATTTGATAGTAGGAACTTATAAATTAAAAATGAATTTATTTATTTATTTATTTATTCTACTACTTTCAACGGTTCAGCACCAATTTGACAGGAAAAATAACAGAGAAAAACAGGTACAAGCAAGAGAAAAACAAAAACAATATACAATATTTGAACATCAAATATGGTAATATGAATAATACAGTACGAATGGAGCCATGTGATTGGTAGCAGCATCACCTTCAAAGGTTTGCCATTGGCCGAGAAAGACAAGCCCACAGTGGGCGGTTCATTCACACTACAGCTATGAAATACAATTTAACAGCAACGAAATTTGCATTTGTATTTCAAATACATTACAACAACAGGAGTCTATACAACAACTTAAAAGTCTATATTATAAAGAAAATTGGATAGAGTGATAATTTTCAAGAGATGATGATTCTATAGTGAGGCCCACGTTATAATGGCAGTGGAGAAAGATAGGAGAAAAACGTTGCCGATCCTCTATCTAGTCAATGCCTTCTATAGACGGTAGCTGATACATGTTTATTAATGTAATATTAACGGATCATTCTCGTTAAAAATAATCAATTATATTTTATAAAGCAAGAAATTACATTTTACAATAATTTCATTATGAATCTTCATAATTAAGATAGAATATTTTGTTAATTAACTATTAATTATATATTGTTAAAAGACGATCTGGCAACAGAGCAAAGCGAGAAAGAGATAGCGATATCCGCTTTGTTGAATGATAGACAAGGATAGCAATACCATTTCCAATCAAACACTGCCATTATAACGTGGACCTCACTATAAGAGCATGTTATACATTGTGATATTGTAATTATTTATTTCTTAAAATTGAATCATTTTTATAAAATCACTACTACGGTACCTTTTATTTTTCTGAAGACACAACCAATTCTCTATTGTATTTTGATGGATATACTAATATTGTGTTACCACATTTTATTTTTCATTCTTTATTTATCTGTACAGATAACACTAATGTAGGTATAATTGGATAATAAATAATAAGGAGGTCTCACCTCACACACATAGGTTCTCGTTTCCAGGTGAGGAGATCTATTCCATCAAATTAATATATACCTTACATTTAAAATGTTTGTAATGTTACTTTTGAGAATAAAAACTTTTTCTCAAGTAGTTTGTAGCGTGAATATTGATGTTGACTTTTCCATAATTAGAAACTTTTACATAACTGATGATGTGTGAGCACACACGAAAGTGTGCTCCTGTAAAATATTAATTTTTATTAAAATAAAGTGGATTTTTGACAACATTTCAAGTCTCTTCAAAATTTTTTTTAATTTTTCATCCATGAATTTAGGTAATACAATTCAGTCCCAATCAATTCCAAGTACGACACTAGAGCTGCATGTGAGTCTATGCATCTGTAAGGTCTTTGAGATGGAAAGATTATCACGAAACTGGATAAATTATTATATGGGATACAAATTCAAACGTGAACTGAGTTTATTAACATAAGTGAGTTTTGATCTGG
>NW_024095541.1:0-7202 GCF_014356525.2 Nilaparvata lugens
GACACTAGAGCTGCATGTGAGTCTATGCATCTGTAAGGTCTTTGAGATGGAAAGATTATCACGAAACTGGATAAATTATTATATGGGATACAAATTCAAACGTGAACTGAGTTTATTAACATAAGTGAGTTTTGATCTGGAGAAAAAAAATAACAGTTTTTGAGAGTAAAATTATAATTCAACTGGAATTGTGATTCAACTGAACAAACTGAACAGGTGACATCAGATACTTGTGGATGAGAAACTGAGCGTGAGGTCTACTGTCCACAGAACTTCTAGGGATAATGTAACGTCTTCTTCTCACAAACAAGGATTAGGCTACAACCTGTTCCGACTCACATCTAGCCAATTGTTCGAATGAACATTAAAATTCTAATATTGCCACCGCTTGCGTGGTCTGCCAACATCTCTTTTGCCTACTGGCTGATAATATTATAGATCTTTAAAATTGTATTCTCTCAGCTGACATTCTTTGAACATGCTCCCTCCATTGATGGCGATTCTCCCTAACTCTTTTCTTCATGCTGCAGATATTCAGTTCTTTCCTGATATCTTCATTCCTTAATGATATCTTCTGTCACACCACTTAGTTTTTCGGAGACAATCTCATCTCGACTGCCTGCACTCTACTTTCAACTGGCTTTTAATAAACTTGATGTTGGGAGGAACATATTTTGTATATTTCACCTAGATTTATATGCAGTATTCTGCTCTATTCTGCTCCATCCTCTATTGGGTTAATGGAAGAGGGGGTTCTATGCCTCAATTTCGCCCACATCATTTATTGTAAAGTGTAAATAAAAGTCATTTTATATCTATCTATCTATCTATTCTCCTCATACTAGAGGGTAACCGTGCTCTGCAATGGTCCAATTAAAAATTTGACCTACTAAATTCTTGAATAGTTTGAAATAGGTCTATAACCATCCGTATATGGTATATTGAGAATTGATATGCAAAATTTCAAGTTAATCAGTTGAGTAGTTGAGACGTGATTATGCGTCAATCGTGAATTTCCTATCCCGTACGTGTATAAGTCTATTCATCCCATATTATATTATAGAATACTAGCCGTCAGGCTCGCTTCGCTCGCCATATCCGTCTAGCCAGGGGGCTCCACCCCCTGGACCCCCGACTGGATCGTCCGAAAATAAGATAAGCGGGCTCGCTTCGCTCGCCTGCATATTTCATTTGAGCATGCTTCATTCCATCAGAAAGTCAAAGTACTGAGAAAACGCAGAAAAGCTGAGAAAAACGTTGATTTTGTGCGTATATTTGATGAAAAATTTAAGTCACCTCATCACACAATTTTTAGACCCTAGCTAAACCTCTGTACCAAATTTGAACATTTTCTGTCTTTTACTTGATGAAAGAACTGAGAAAACGCAAAAAACAGCTAATTTTGGGCGTATCTTTGACGTTAATTTAAATTCCATCTAATACAACATTATTATACCCCTGCTGAGCTTCTGTATTAAATTTGAACATTTTCTGTTCATTTGTTCTCGATAAAGCTGAGAAAGCGCAAAAAACGCTGGAAAAACGCAGATTTTGGGCGTATCTTTGATGTTATTGCGAATCCATCTAACACAACATTATTACACCCTAGCTGAGCTTCTGTACTAAGTTTGAACATTTTCTGTTCATCTGTTCTCGATAAAGTTGAAAAAACGCTAGAAAAACGCAGATTCTAGGCGTATCTTTGGAAAATTTCTAAATCCGTTCTTAGTGCGCCTCTAAAGGGCCAACTGAACATACCTACCAAATTTGAACAGTTTTGGTCCGTAGATTTTCAGTTTTGCGAGTGAGTGAGTGAGTGAGTGAGTCAGTCAGTGATGATGAGTGAGTGCCATTTTGCTTTTATATTTATAGATAATAATGATAACACTTAATTTATTATTATCTGAATATCTTGCAACTGAATCCTAGCAGGTTGAACCTTGATGCCGGTTGCACAAAAGCCGGTTAAATTTTAACCGTGTTTAAGTGCAGGAGAACCAATCAGATAAGCCGTCTTTTTACAAACGTCTTCTCTGATTGGTTCTCCTGGAATTAATCACGGTTAAAATTTGAGCGGCTTTTGTGCAACTGGGCCATTAAGTTTCATATGGAACTTATACTCCTATGATGCCTATTGGGCTTATCCGATCATCTCACAATCAATTACTAGTAGTTCTATGAACAGTAGACCTCACGCAGTTTTCTCATCCACATAATCTGGTTTCACCTGTTTACCGGCATATCCAGACTCTATGTAATACCAGCAATGAATCTACTTTCACCTGATTGTTTATGGATAATTCTATAGTCTGATTAATCCTATCTTCAAAGTAGATGATTTATATAGTGATATCAGAGTATGGAGGATTCCTTTTTCTTCTCATATATTATCCTTAGAATGCAAAATTCCAAAAAAAGCCTTGTGTCTTCATCGACGCGCAGTTGAAAAAGGAATATTCCTGCCAAATCTCATCGAATTCTATCAACGCGTTTGGCCGTAATCGCGTTACATACTGACAGACAAAAGAAAATCCGAGTTGAAACATAGACCTCACTACGTTCAGTCAATATACTTTGTGGTAAAACACATAATTATAATTGAAAGAAATTATAGTTGCAAAATATCATTAACTCACATTTAGATTAAGTAGCAGACTCCTTCAACAATAATATAATCATATTTTGATTATGATTTGTGATTGTGAATAAAATAATTAAATCCATTTTAAAGTCAGATGAGTATTTACCATTTTTCTCCCTCTACAACAGGAGATAAAAAACATCTAGTTTCCCTGTGAACTCAAATTTATTCGCAACTTCCAACTTCCGTGTAAACTCCATGTTAAAACATAGACCTCACTTCGTTCGGTCAATTATTTCTCATCAAAAAGACCTCTAAACTTTCAAATTCCCTTGCATAATTTCCAAGAAACGGTCCCTAGGTCGTAAAATCCGCACAACCCATCAGAAAGTGCTCAAAATAGCTCAGAAAATACACAACAATAACTATTACTGTATATACTACCACACACAAAGTCTAATTGCGAAAACATATATTTCGCGTCGGCAAACACGGAAAGTTAGCATTACAGCAATCATAACGAGAAAAGTTTTGCAAAAAGTGCGAAGAAAAGAAGAAGAAGAAGAAGAAGAAGAAGAAGAAGAAGAAGAAGAAGAAGAAGAAAGGATACGATGAAGTAGAGGAAGAAGAAGAAGAAGAACTTGGTGCCATTAGCAATCTTGAAAAGAAGTGTTGGAAACGATGGTGTTGTTCCCTCTCAACCCCCCCGCATTAAGTACCCTACAATTCCCCCTCAACCAAACTCCCCCCACAACTCTACACAATAACACTATAGTGAGGTCCACGTTATAATGTCAGTATTCGATCAACATTGGTGTTGCTATCCTTGTCTATCATTAGAGAAAGCAGATAGCGCTATCATTTTCTAGCTTCACTCTGTCGCCATATCGTATTTCAACAATGTAGAAATATGATAAATGGATGGATATTCCTGTATAAAATCTCCTCAGCAACGTCTCTATCATGAAAATTTATTAATTGATCATTAAAAAATAGAGTTAGCTGCCGAATAAAATTTAATTGATTATGTCAACAATAATGATAACATTTTATTGTCAGGAACCCTATTATATAGCATGGACAAAGCCATTAGTTTATAACTAATTACAGTTAGGTCACAAGCTGGAATTTGTTATCACAATATGTTCATATGACACTCAAAAAATTCGGTCAATTTATAAAAAGGATTTGGAATCAGTCATTCGTACATATTTTGTTCAAATATTTTTTGAGACATACAACAAATATGAGGTGGCAGTTTATGTAACAGTCTCTGCTGTTCATGCAGCAATTATGAACAGTTGATATTACATCAGATAGACCGGTTATACAACTATATTTTTTAGAAGGCAGTGGCATCGTAGAGCATTGTCAACTCTGTTCTCCTATATATCTTTACTGCTACTATAGTTGTAAACCGTTAAAAGATGAATAAAATTGATAAACTGTCAAATCTCATAGAATTCTATGAACGCGTTTGGCCGTAATCGCGTTACATACAGACAGACAAATGCAAATCGAGTTGAAACATAGACTCACTACATTCGGTCAATGATAATGTAAACCGTATTTTTACAAACGTCTTCACAAACAAAAAGTAATGATCGGAAAAAATGTTTTCATGAGAAACCTTTTTCATTTTGATAGCTTGATGATTTACAAATCGAAAAACTTTGAAAAATATCACCAGTAGGAACTTTATTTTTAGCCTTGCACAGCCTTAACAAAATATTCAATCTCAATTATAAAAATTAATTATTGAATAATTTATTTCTCAACGAATAAATTTTATTGATTATCTTAAACAAGAATGAACAGTTGATATTACATCAGATATACCGGTATCAGCTATCCTCTTTAGGAGGCACTGGCAAAGCAGAGAATCGGCAACGCTGCTTTCCTATCTTTCTCCACTTCCATTAAACGTGGACCTTTTTTGAACCCCTTTCTAACCCCTCCACAACCAACAACATCGCAAACGAGAAACTAAAATGGCAATAATGTTTTTTTGCTCAAAGTTTTTGTTCGTTCAGACTTCAGAGCATATTGCTTCTACCTCCTAATTGCCTTCAACATGAGAAATACACCTCCCTTCACGGGAAGGGGTTGAAGTTCAAGATAGGTTCAAGGTTGGTTTTAAAGTGTATAGTGAGTCCACGTTATAATGGCAATGAAGAAAGGTAGGAAAACAACTTTGCCGATTCTCTGCCTTGCCACTGCCTTCTATAGACGGTAGCTGATTCAGGTTTATTGATGTAATATTAACTATTCACAGTAGCAAAAAAACATTATATCACAATACTTCCATAAGAAACATTGGAAAATGGGGAATTGTCCAGAGAAATACTGACAAATAAGGAGTAAAACAGGGATGCCCAATTTCACCTGCCCTCTTCAATATTTATGTTGATGAGCTTATGCATGTGTGGCAGCAACGCGTTGACAAGGGTATTCTCTTACTCGCACTTATATGAACATTTAATGTTTGCGGGACGACACAGTAATCATACAGGAATCTGAGGACAAGCTACAAAATGGCAATGCATAAGCTCAACATAATAAGCGAACTTTTTAAAATGAAAATTTCTGCAATGAAAACGAAATCATGGCTTTTAACGGCAAGTGGCCGATACGATCAAAAATAGTATTAGGAGACAGGATTCTGGAGCAGATTTCAATTCAAATATTTAGGCTGCGACATCACATAATTATGATTACGACCAGGATGTCAAAAAAAAGATATCAAAATTCAACCTGGTATGCGGAGCAATCACTCGATCCCTCAAAGGTAGAGCCGGAAGAGCACCTTGATCAAATTTTATAGAACCATGGCGATACCCCTTTGACTTACGGAAGTGAAGCATGGTGCTGACAAGGAAGCTTGAATCAAGAATACAGTCAGCAGAGATGCGATTCCTTAGACAAGTCGAAGGATGCACAAGAGAGGATCGGATTCGGAATGAAAATATAAGAAGAGAATGTGATGTCCAACCAGTGTTGAGTTTGATAAAAACATATATAAATAAGTGGTCAGATCATGTCCTTAGAATGCCTGAAGACCGTTTCCCATTGAATGCCCTACTCCACAAGCCATTAGGCAGAAGAAGTATTGGTAGACCGAGGAAGAGATGGACGCCGGAACATGCTTGAAAACGCTAATCCATGACGATGATGATGATGATGATGATATTAACCATTCATTCTCGTTAAAAATGATCAATTATCTTATCATATTGAGCGAGCAGTTTCTGTATATGGTTATATGGATATCTGGATATCTGGTTATGTATGTCCAACGTATCTCGTGAACGGCTCTAACGATTTTCTATAAATTTGGAACATAGTAGGTTTATGATATAAAATTTCAATTGCACTAGGTCTCATCCCTGGGAAAACTCGCTGAAGGACATGAAAAGTATAATAATTATTCATCCTTGGAAAAACAGATGATAATTTCGTCTTCTGAGGACAACAGAAGATGCGTGTGCCTGTGTGGGAGATCAGCTCTGTAATCAATCAGCTTACCGATTCTCGTGAAAAATCTAAAAATTTTAATAGAGTCGATCAAAATAATCTGATTTGTTGACATGACATGGTATATCATAATATTTAAAGGTAATCATTACCGATATATCTGATGTGATATCAACTGTTCATTCTTGTTTAAGATACCGTAATTAATAATATTTATTCGTTGAGAAATGAATTAATTTTTATAATTGAGATTGAATATTTTGTTAAGGCTGTGCAAATAAAGTTTCCACTGGTGATATTTTTCAAAGTTTTTCGATTTGTATATTATCACCAAGCTATCAAAATGAAAAAGGTTTCTTTTTAACTAAGACTGAATTTTTTGTTAATAATTTGTCGAAACTCAGCTGATTCATGTAGCAAAAAAATGCTGATTTATGATTTATGTAGTCTCCAAAATGTTTCTATTCATCAGCACAATCGACCAGTTGTTATCAGTAATACTTGTATTCCCTTACTTGGTTCTTCAATTAATAATCTATCAAATTATCTGTCAACAGCAATGGGTTGATTGCATAACAAATAGAATATAGTTGCTAGCAACTAGCCATTAGTTCTAGCTAGTGCAAAACTTCAGTTGAATAGTCATGTGCTAGTTCTTGGTAGATGAATAGTCATGTGCTTGTTCTTGGTAGATGAAACTAGGAGTAATCACATTTATCCCGACAATTCATAGAGGCCTATGAATAGGTACGATTCTTCCCGCTAGGTCGCGCGCTTGTCGGTTCAGCCATCTTGCAGCCATCCCAATGAGCTGTTGGCGTGTATTTTGAATGTGAATTTTTGTTCTATCTGTATTTTTTCTGATTCTTGAATGAATAAAAATGAGAACTTTGGCTGAGAATTTTCAACTTCAATTGGATATTATTTTTAATGATTAAGGTTGTTATTAGAAACACATCACACACACACACAAACATTTGATGGATTTCAGCCATCATTTTACCATTAATTACCCACTTTTCATATTCAATGGTAACTGAAGGAAAAATGTAATGTGAAATACATGCCAAAGTTCCTCTGCTGCACTCAAGAATCCATTCCACCCTTGCCTGTTTCTTTCGGTGCAGCAAAACTGTCACTTTGCGCA